>NW_016017387.1:390299-483443 GCF_000320565.1 Sphaerulina musiva SO2202 | reverse complement strand
CCTACTACTCCTCCTCCTCCTCCTCCTCCTCTCTCTCTCTCTCTCTCTCTCTCTCTCTCTCTCTCTCTCTCCTCTATATAACATCCAACACCTACAACCATCCAGTTATACCCTACTGTATCTACCTCTTCTATCCCCAATTATAGTAGTTACAGTAGTATATACATAATCCCTCGCCCTAAAACAACGCCTACGTAAACGATAACGTAGATAGCGTAGTATAGCGTAGCCGTACGCCCTAGCGCTTATCTCACTTACTACCTATACTACCTATATAACCTACTACCTTAGGAGGTAGGAGATACATCTAACCCTTATCACTCACTAACGTATAGTACTTGAACAGAACTAAACTAGGCTAGACCTTATCGGACCCCGTACGTCCCTAGCTACGTAAGGGGTTCGTTCGGAATAGATAGATAGATCTGAATCGGTCCGGACCGTATCTACTATAGCTTCTTCTTCTTCTCTATATATTAGGTAGATAGGTAGGTAGGTAGGTAGGTATAGGTATATCCTATCTAATACCGATGCCGATTGCCTATAGATAAATCGGATAGAAGTAGATAGAGTCTATGTTTGATCTTACCTGTAGCCAAGTATATATATATATATATATACATAGATTAGATCGGAAGGATAAAGGTGAGGCAAACATGGTTATTTGATATGATGACAATGACAGGGATATAAGGGGAGACAAGCAATTTGGGGCGTTTGCGGCGGCTCTTTTGGTGTGGAACTGTGGGATCGGGTTCGGTGGTTTGAGATTTCGTTTTTAGGATTTGGCTGGGATGGGTCTGATGAACTGGGGATGGGATGGGATGGGACAGGATAGGATAGGTTGATTTTCGGAGGTTGGAGGAGAAGAGGATGGGATGGGATGGGATGGGATGGGATGGGATGGGAGAGAGAATATATTTGAGGGGAGTCTCTTGCGGGGGGTTTTGTATTGATTGTTAGTTGGTTGATTGATATGTGAATAGAACTAGCAGATGGATGAGAAGGGAGTTCCTCTGGCTCGAAAAAGATATGTATGTAGGTAGATATTCTTTCGTGGAGTCTCCTACGGGTACTACATACCTACCTTATGCTCTCTCTCTCTCCCTCAGAGATGGGTACATGATCCATAGTTCGTCACGGGGGTCCGATCATGCCGTGGCATAAGCAGTCTCGGCATCACTGAACAGCAGCCTCATCTCTGTGATGTCTTGCGGCCATCATCGCGCTGGGCGGCTCAGCGTCGGAGGCCCGATCATCAGGAGAACACGCGGAGGCCCAACCGCAGCAGGTGGCTCCATCGAGACGATTCGCTCTTCGAACACTCCGTAACACGTGCACCAATAAAGAGCCCAGCGTTGATGTTCCTGACATACCTAGGGAGCAAAGAATGCTCTTCCCCCGGTCGGCCCCGTCTAAGCTCTCCTGCCAAAGACACGGATTCGCTTGACACCTCCATCGGGGATGATCACCAACTTCACGTATCCATATGCCTGATCGATCTGGGACAGCTCCTGCTTGGTGTACTCGTGCTCCTTATCCGGACCGGTCTTTTGGGGCGTCAGAACCTCGACCCACTCACTGCCATCAGCACTCGGGGCATTTTCCGCAGCGGGAGCAGCGAACACTTGCACTTTTTGTGGAAAATTGCCTCGGAAGTGTGCAGTATCAACCACAATCTTCTCAATCAGACCCGGGATGCCGAGCTTGATGATCGTCCAGTCCACATGTTCTCCTCGAGATCTCTTCGTCTCCCATCCATCTCCCATATCCACGCCTCGTCCGGGTAGGAGCAGATTGTCTTTGGTGCCAAAATGCTGATCTGAACATGAAACTGCCACACCTCCATTCACCGTCGCCGCCAGATCAAACACCTCATTCACATCCTGTGGAAGAACAGGCACGACCTGTCCAAACAACCGAAACCGTGCAATTCCTCCATCGGGAAACATCTGCAACCTCACATGCGTATACGCCTTCTCCGTCAACGCAGGTAACAACCAACCATGTCTCTGACTCGGTCCACACTCTTGCCTCGCCAAAATCGTATCCACCCCTCTCTTCTTCCCACCATCCCAAAACTCCGCCTTCTTCACCTCCTCTTCTTCCTCTTCCCCGCCCACAAAAACCCCTTGCACAGCAACCTCGGGCGCATGATTCCCATTGAACGCAAACGTATCAATTTCCACTCCCTTGACTCTCCCACTCGCGACCCCCAATCGAATCACCACCCAATCAAACTCTTCTGTATTGTGTCGACGGGTCTCCCATCCATCATACCAAGCACCCGAAAAGACAAACACGCCCGGTTTGCGAATCGGAGGGGTTGGCGTGGTAAGATTTTCGGCGGCAGCGAACCATTCGTCGGAGAAGGAGATGATGCGCGATCCGAGAGCTTTGTTGATGAGGTCTGAATTATAGAGATATTCATTAGTTACACTTGAGGTCTTGTCTGTCTTGTCTGTTTCTCTGTCTGTGCTAGAGTTGAATTGGGAGATTCTCGGTTTTGGGTACGTTACCTATGCTGTCGGATTTGAATGTTGCGTCGATTTCGTCTGCGGGAATGGATTTTACGACCGAGTCAATGACTTCTTGGGCTGCGTCGGCTGTGAAGACTTGGGCTTCGGCCATGGTGGGTATGTTGGATTTGGAGAGCTGTTGTTAATCCTCAGGAACTGGTGCTGCAGTGTGGGAGAGAGAGAGAGAGAGAAAGGAAGAGAGGGAGAGAAAGTAGTGAGTCGGGTTTATCAAAGAAAGACAAGGTCGTCTTGCTAACCGTACCTTACTGTATCTGCCTTACCTAGTAAGTACATGTATTCTTGCGGTGGAGTAGTTCAAGGTCGCGAACCCTATCGATAACTCTCCACGCTATCAGGTATTAGAATCGAGTCACAACCATAGCTCGGCCACCTCCGCCGGCGGCGTCGCGGCTTTCTCGATTTGCCAGACGTGTTTTTCACACTTGAGACTACCGAGTGAAGAAGACGGGAGTCTTATCGCCTGCTGGAGGTCTTGGTGGAGGCGAGGATGAAGAGGTCAAACTGAGTGCAATGAATAGCAGCATACATTCTGTATGCATCAGCAACATTTCTGTGCTATACCATCTGTGCTAGCTTGTGTATAGATTGAGTAAAATGTGCAACATGCGCCATGACCCCCTTCCCAGTCTTCCATAATGCACATCCTCCTTAGTCAATGCTGACCATGTCACCTCCATCGTATGCAATGCCAAACGTGTTCAGAATGTTCTTCGCAGCCTTCTCTCCTGTGGCAAAGGCGCCATGCACACAGCCATTAGCCACCATCGTGCAATGTTCGCCAGCAAACTGAAGTCTGGAACCTTTATGGTTCTCCAACGCATTGAGCAGCAACTCGGGTTCGTCCCCGACTTTGTCTGCAGAGTATGATCCGTAGCCCGCGAGCGGATCCTGTGTCCAATGGGTAGTCTCAACGTTAATCAGACGGGGAAGCGTTTTATATGGCTCAGTTCGAAGCAGCTTGAACAATGGCTCAAAGAACTTATAGATGGCCTGTTTATCGGTCATTGCTTCAATGCGTTGAGTCAAGGGCTCCGCGATCTGCACACACAGCTCCTTGCCGCCCGTCATAATCCAGAGATTGATCGTTACTGTCGCATAATTGAGAATGTTGTCGGGCTCGTTTGAGCTGCTCGAGCTGGGAGAAGTAGAGTACGAATCTTCCTCGAGTGCGGGCGGTGTAGGATAGAACATGAACTGATCATTGTCCTTGCTCCAGAAAACATCTGCAAACTCAAAGAATATCTTGCCTAATGCGCCATATGAGAACTTTGAGAGTGCAAGCTGCATATCATCTGGAAGTGGAGGGTCGAATGTGACCAGATTCCGCCTCAGTGCTCCCAATGGCAGGGTCGAAATGACAGCATCAGCTTCCATGACAGCGACGTTACCACTGGCATCATGATATTCGAGAGTACATGAGCCGTCCTCGCTCCAGGAGATGTGATCGACAGTCTTGTTGAGGTGGACTGTGTCTGGCAGCAGCGAGTCAGCTACCCACTTCACCACGTTGTCATAGCCACCTTTCATGTACAGGTTGCCTGTGGAGGTACGCCACTGTCAGCAGAGCAAGCGATCGTGATAAGGTTAAGCCAGACTCACGTTCAGTGACGAAATAGGAAAGGTGTCTGGCAGATGCGGTTTCAATCGTGGTACCAATCCACAGCTCTACCTCTTTGAAGGCTTGAGGCGCCCAAAGGCGCTCATCTTCAGTGATCAGCTCGTGTTTGTCAACGAAACCTGGTAGAGTTGGGTCAGAAGCAAATCTCTTGAAGATGCGGACTGTCTCAGTGGTCTGTCTTGAAGCCCGTCGAGATGGTGGACTTGAGCTCAGTGAGACATGGAGCATCGGGGACAAATCCCAACCGTTGTTGCTTTCCGTACTTACTGTTGACAAAGTCCGAGGCCGTCTGATCAGGTGCATCTGGGTGAGTCTCATACCACCATTGCATGTGATCAGCGGCCTCATCAGCGACCTTCTTCGCCTTGAATTGGGCGCCTGCGCGGCCCTGCTCAGTGTAGTAGAGCGGCAGACCATCATCGTAATAGTAATCTAGCTTTAGCTTCGAGATCAGCTTGACCAGCTTATTCTGCGATGTCTCGTGGAGCCATGCGGCACCTTTGTTTCTAATGTTAGCAAGGGAAGCCAGAGGCCCTGGGGTGAAGAAGCCTTGCGGCAATCTACGAACCAACACAGGTCTGCAAAGCTCAGTATCAGCATTTGCAAGTTCGTGCTTGAGGACTAACCAATATCTCTTGGTGCTCCTGCTTCGTTGCGAGTGGTGTGGATACGTCCACCTATGCGATTGCGTGCTTCAAGAATCACAACATCGACGCCATGACGCTGAAGGCAAGACGCGGCACGGAGACCTGAGATTCCCGCACCCAACACAACGAGCTTGACCTTCTTTCCTTCAGCTCCGGTCCTGGGTGCCAGCTTATCAACTGCCGCTGGAGTCTCTGCCTGCAAGGTCGTGCTAGGCGAGACAGAGATGGAATCTTCACCCAGGCCGGAGCCACGATTGGAAGGTTTCTTGGGGGGACTGGCACATATATGCGTAGTTTGGTGGTATAAGTGAGCCATGTTGTTTTGACACGCTGACATTCAGCTGCGCTGTGTGATGCTTTTAGTGTATGGTATGCCGAGTCGAAGGGACGGACGGACGGAGGGACGTGTGGAGCAGGTGTTGGGGACGATGAGGGCTGATTCTGGTGTCAGTAGTAGTTCTATGGGGAGAACGAAGCCGTTGTTATTGTCGTCGTCGTTGTTGTTGTTCGTGGGTGGAAGAAGGGAGTAAAGCAGCAAAAGGTAAGGTAATAATAGCGCCGAGCATGCAAGGAGACCTGGAAGAGCAGGCTTGCTGGCACGTGCACAACCTAGCGTGGGATGTGACGGATGTCATCATGGCGGAGATATCCGGCGTAATGAACAACCGGGAACGGACCGGTTCCTTACATGTACTTATGCACGCTCGAAATGGATAGACTGGATAGTGCTGCCGAGATCAGCCTCAAGTTCTGTTTCTCGCCGGTTGCCGGTGAGCGATTGCGCAAGGCCGTGGTTGATGGTTATCACAGGTAGCTTGACGTACCTATGTACCTGGTCCTAGCTAGGTTATAGGTACCTGTATCTCATATGTACTACCTCCCCCTAGGAGGTAAGACACAAAGAGAGGAGACACAACCCCATCGGGCTCTTGTATCATCGTCTACCTATTCCAATGCTTTCGCAACCATTTTCAACACCTCTTCTGTGGTCTTCCCACCATTCTCAGGTGCTTTTCTGATCGCAGCCCACTTCTCGCCATGCTTCGGTTCATTCTCCACACAACTCTCCACAACCTGTCTGACCTTCTCCTCAGTCCCATGCTGTAGTAGAAACTTGTACCACCAAGCCCACGAATCACCATAGTCCGGGTCCAGTGTCACAGCCTTCTTGAACCATGTATCCGCCTTGTCCAGTTTACGTTCTGACCAGAAGATTCGCGCCGCAGTCACAAATAGGATAGGATCATTTTCAACTTTTTGTATAGCTTCCAATATCCTTGGTTTGCGTTGTGTCCTCGCTTCCAGATTCCAGATGCGTTCTGCCCATAGGAGACCAGATTTGGGACATTCCTGTAGTGCTTGTGCCATCTTCTGGCTCGCAGCCGGGTTGGACGTCGAAGTATTTGCGCTGTTATTAGCTCTCTTTGCAGCTCGAATTTCTAGTCGCACGGACTCGGTCCAAATTTGAGGATTGGCAGGAATTTGCTTCCGTGCGCGGTCAAGAACCGAACGTGCTTTGACGACGACGCCCATTTTCTCTTCTAGCCGTGACCACAGTAACCACAACGGAACAGACTTCGGGCAGCGATCTGCACCATTTCGGTAGGCCTCGCGTGCTTGTGGAAGGTTTCCTTTAGCTTCGTAGATTTGACCTTTGAGCATCCACAATTTGTCGTTCTTAGGAAACGCGTCGAGTCCTTCGATTACCAGCTCCAGTGCGCGGTCGCTATTGCCAGTCTGGCGTTCGAATGCAGCACTGCGAACGAAGACGCGATCGGTACGCGCTTCCTGTCGGGCTTGCGCAAGGAGCAGACGAGCGCGGTCTTCTTGCCCGTTATCAGCTTCCAGTTTGACGGCCGCCAGGTAGATGTCCTCGTTCTCCGGGTTCTTCGAGAAAGCTTCACCGAGCACACGGCGAGCACCTTCAACGTCTCCAGCGAGCCACTTCTCTCTGGCAAGCTGCATCCATAGTTCAGAAGAATTCGGAATAGACTTGACAGATTCTTCGAGTATGGCCCAGAGTTGTTCCTTGGTTCCATGAGTCCGTTCCAGATCTGCCGCGGCAATCCAAACACTCTTGCGGTTGTAAAACTCCTTTCTGGTGATGGCATAGATCGCTCTGGCAGTCTCATATCGGCCTCTGTTGGTCGACGATTTGGCATCATCAAGCCAGATCTGCTTTCGGTCGTCGTCTGCATCAAGACTCCAAGCAATCGTCTCTTTGATGATGGCACGACAGGTAAGTGGTGCCCCTTCTTCCTCGCACACTTCTGCTTGTTCGATCCACTGTTCACGTTTCAGCATGGCAGATTCGCGCTGCAACGCTTTAATCGCCCGCTCCATGACCTTGTAAACCATAGCCTCTTGACCAGTCTGTTCCTGGAGACGTGCGGCTGCGATCCAGATTTCGAAGCTCGCAGGCACGGCCTTTCGCGCCTTGTTCAGCACGACTTGTGCCTGCTCAGGCGTCTCGAGACGTGCGAGTGCAAGCCACAGCTCAGTAGATAGTGGGATGATCTCTGTAGCTTTGGCAAGCAATAGCTTCGCGTCTGCTGGATCCTCTTCAAGATTCACAGCCTGCTTCCATATCGCAACAGACTGAGGGATATGATCCAATGCCTTTCGCAAGACTCGCTTCTTAGCCGCAGGGACAGCTTCCAAGCTCGAGGCCTCTAGCCACAGCCGCACTGATCGGTCGTTGTTCTCGATTGCCTTGGCTGCAATAATTTTGGCGTTTGCATTGTCGTTCAGGCGGATGCTCTCCAGCCAGACATCTTCGCTTTTCGGACACATTTCACAGCCACGACGAATGACGTTTCTTGCAGCGACAATCTTTCCTGCATATTCTTCCAGACGTGCGGCCGCAATCCACCCCGGACCGTGCCTGGGATTGGTCTTGATGACCGACTCCAGCAGAATTCGCGCTCGGCGAATATCGCCAACTGGAATCTCTCCAGCTTTCAGCTGGGAGTTGGTTAATGCAGTCATGTAGCCTCTCGGATCGACAGTGGTACTCGTCCCTGATGCAAAAGAGGTCTCGGCCCCAGCAGCCTTGTCCAGACGTGCCTTCAGGACCTTATCTCGCGCAGCTCCGATGTCCGCAAAGTTGGTCATGGTTCCATCGACCTGCTCGCTTGATCCGCCACTGCCATCTGCCTCGGTAGCCATTCCATCGTCTTGAATCTCAGAGCCTAGTTGCCCTGCGTCCCTCTGACCTGCCAATACACTGTCGGGAACGGCGTAGAAGCGCTGCTTCAAATTCTGCTTGCTCCTCCGATTCTTGCCCGTCAAGTCTCCCACTTCGGGTATCTCGTGCCACTCTTCATCGCTGACGGTGCCCAGTGCACGCTTCAGGTCGGCAAACTGCTGTGAGATTTTCGGATTCTTCGCTTCGTACTCTTCTCGTTCCCGGCGCTCGCGGTCTTCCCTATGATTCCTCAAGTCGGCATATTGTCCATGTAGAACGGGTGGTGATGTGCGCTGCAGAGAAGATGAACATGGATATTTCAATTTCAAAGGTGCATAGGAAATGTGCTAAAGGAAGGGCATGGAGAGCAGAGGGAGAGCGACTGACCTTGATATCTTCCGGCGCTTCTGCATGCGGTCGTCGACGTCTTGGTAGATGCGGTCGGCCTCGTCGTCCTCGCGATCATAATTGCCGCTGGCGAACAAGCCTTCTTCGTTCTCAGCGTCCCGATAGCGCTCTTCGTCCTCGGCATCGTCCTGCTTTTTGTCGAGCTTGTACGCGCTGGAAGGGTCGATACCAGCATCCGCAGCGCGTTTGGCGAGTGCCGCTTTGATCTGCTCTTCACTGGGCCCTTCTCGCGCTGGGCCCAAGTCGGACCGTGTTGTGAAGCCAGTCGCACCACGCCCGAGACCAGCGACATAGTTTTCTGGAGCCGCTTGCGACAGGAAGTCTTTGCGTCCGGACATCCTTGCTGAGGGCGAATGTGGCCGTCTTTGCTACGGATGATGCTGAAACAGCGGGAGCTGTTGAAAGCACGGGCATGTATGTAGGTATTGGCGCGAGAACAACTGCAAGATTCATGCGTCCGCTGACTCGCGACTAATCATGACTCGCGCTATAGGTAAGGCTGAAGCCCTAGGTAACCGAGGTTGCTCCGTTGGTTGGAGAACTGTTGGCTCTTCGAGGACAGAAAGCTCCCGTCCAACTTCTAAGTAAGGACAGTGTCAAGATTCAAGTACATACAGTAGCGAAGTCGTCGAACTATTGACGTTATTACGACCGCCCCAATTGTATCTTCTGCCCTCTTTGATTGCCGAGGAGTTTGGAGGCTCGGCCTTGCATAAGGGATCCTACCAACTAGAGCCACACAAAACGATGTCTTTCGCCAACCTGACGTCCATTTGACAGAAGAGCTAGAGTGATGAAGACAGGAAAGCGGACTAGAGAGCTGTCAGCTCAGAGTAGAGTATCGTTGACGACAGGTACGGCATATGTGCAGCAGGTGATGGCTTCATGCTAACAATCCATAGACACTCCCCAAATACCAATAAAACTATGTAACCACCACTTTCCATGCTCATCGCGTTCCCACTTCGCCTCTCTGATTGCTTCAACGCTCGTCTGCTCTCGCCCGCTGATTCTGACATGCACAACAACGGTGGCACAACCACGCTTCTCGTCTATATCGGTCGTCAAGTCCAGTACCTCTTCACGATATTTGGGGAACTTCTTTGCGACACCACGCAATACCTCCAATCCCTCCTCGAAGGTTAATGCTGTAGGCTTCGAGACGTTGTAAATCCACGTCTTGAAGTGCGGCGAGACGTGTTCTAAGACGGCTTTTGCTGTTGGCGAGCCGAGTTCGAAGTCGCGTTCGTTCACCATCTTGATGTTGCTCGTAGAGACCTCCTCTAGAGTCGCGGCCAGACTTTTGCTTGGAGAGGTGCTAGCAAGGCTCTTGTTGGCAGGCAGAATGTATCGAGGTTTCGCTCTATCGGACATAGTGGTGCAGCTTGTCGCTAGTGTCCTAGCGTGCAGCGCGCAATCAATGGTCGAGACTCGAGAAATTCCTTGCCCTCCGACTCAAGTTTTGGTCATGCCTCTCCGCCCTCTCGCCCTCTCGCCCTCTCTCTCTTTCTGTCTCTCTTTTTCTGTCGTCCCCTCCCTCTCTCTGTCTCTCTGTCTCTCTACCTGTGGCTGCGCTAGCTGCGAGGCTCGCTTGCGCGTGGAGCGGGTCGCCGGGATTCCTCACTTTTGGATTTCGGGTCAAAGTGAAGCTCCACTCTCCACAGTCCACAGGCACCAACTAATTGGTACAGCTCCACGTGAGCCGGCAGTATACTGGGTGCGGTGCAGATGTCCCTGCATGCATTACTTCTATTGGAGGCATCGGACCTCCGGGCGGGGCCCCGCGCCGGGCCTCTGCTGTGTAGTGAAGCTTAAATTGACCAATGTTGTCCTGTTGTCCTGTCCAATGGCCAATTGGTGCAAAAAGACTCCATCGCCTTGACATGACATGGCTTGTTCTGCTTGCAGACCCCACATTCCAAGATTTCTTAATCAATAATGATTTTAAACTGCCTAAATTTCAAGAGTTCGTGCACAAAATTGATTTCACGGAAAAAGAACGCGATATGTACAATGCCCTTTGGGCCTTTACCACTCAAGCTCAGGGCATCTTGAGGACATACGAAGACATCTGTCGGTAGAGGCTGACCAACTTCTGGCGCCGACGTGCACATACTGGAGATTCTTCTACGACTGCAAAAATGCTGCAACCACTGGAAGCTCTGCGGCTGTGGCGAAAGGCTCGCAAACCTGCTCGCTCAGCCAGAGATCCAGAAGACAGTGGCCCTGACTCCGGAGAATGCAGAATAAAAAGGCACCACAAGAAGTCTTACAGGTCCAAATTGAGTCGCAAGAAGATTGCAGCTCGTCCTAGCGGGGGAAATATGTGTATCAAACCTCTCTTGAGCATTTCGATTGATGGCTTTGGGATAGCATCCATCTATCCTCTCGCACAATTTGGCCGAATATGAGAACGATCCAGCTATTTTTTGTTTGAATGTGGGGGCAAGACCTTAGGCACCGCAGTCACGATATCCTGCTAGCAATTTATGAAGCCTTGCTGACCTCGGGCGCGAAGTCGGCGAGACATTGCATCGCATACTCTCTCCTCGCGATCAAGCAGTCTTCGGTGTCTCAGATCTTCAAAGCCACGTACAGCCCATCGCTTCATTGGATGGTGCCTTCTTGAATCCAGCTGACAGCCATGAATCATCATCCATATCATGTCCACCACATCATGTCCATCATATCATGCCCTCTCGGGACATCTTCGCGGGTGTGATGTCTCCTCCTCCTCCTCCAATACCACACCCCCTTCAATCCCTCGTCCGCCTATCCCGTTCTCTAGGTGCCGCTAGCTTTCAAAAACTTCTCCGCCCCTTCGTTATGATCATTTCTTACTCGCCGAAGCAGCCTTCCCCTTGACCTTCTTCCTCTTACTACGATCTCTCTTCTTCAAACTCTGCATTCCCGTTTTACACACTTCTGCATATTTCGCGAAGAAGCTTTCCAGATCATCTGGCTGGACAATAGTGCTGAGTTTGATCTTTTGTGCGGTGGTCTTTTTCGAGTCTTTGGACTGTGATTTCCCGTCTGTGGCTCGGATGATTATGGGGAGAGGATCTGACGGAGGGTTGAGATCGTGGAGAGGGTCGAGGGTTTGCGATGGGTTGACTGGTGTTGATGCGGGGTAGGTCACTGAGAAGTGGGTTAATGTCGTTGGAGGCGGTGGTAGAAGGGAGGGAGGGGAGATGTACATCGTTTCTGTGTGAGGAAGATGGAGCCGTGGCCCTTTTCTTGGGTTTTAGCAATTAGGGAAGTGAGTTTTGTAAAGAACTGGAGGAAAGTGGTGAGTTGAGCGATTCATGTGGTCTTGTGGAGAGGATGATGTTTACCTCATCGTTGCCGAGATGTGCTTTCGCCATGTTGATGTGTGTGTACATGTATGTAGTACCTAGGAGGTTGTACTGGACAGCGATACGAGACCTGTCGTACACTCACGGTCCATATTCGAGGTGGGGCGAGCCTTGAACTTTGAACTTTAAACCCTGCAGCCGATCGCCCTCGCCTTCGGTGTGGAGAAAAATGTTTAGGTAGGTACTTTCAGTTTCGATCTTTCTGTCGCCAACATCAAACTTCACTATCTTCGCATACTACCTGCAGTAGACCAGGACGATCATCATGAGTCGCTCTACATATGGGGGGCCGAAGCTGCCGAAGGACTTGCTAGAAAAGGTGTCAGGTGGCAGAGTCGCCAAGCGCAACCACCAGCAGACGAGGAAGGAGAAGAGAAAGGCGGACAGGACAGACAAGAAGAGGCATATACATCCACGATCGAGGGTGGAAGTGGAACAAATTCCCAAGCCCAGGGTGAACATAAAGGTGCCAGCGAGAACGCTAGAGACGACAACATCGGTTCCGAAGAAGCGACAACAGGTTACTGTCTCCGCGAGTGAGGACGAGTTCGAAGATTTCGATGGCGAGGAAATCAATGGAGCCGGCAGCATGGACGGGAAAGAGGAAGACGAGGAGGACGATTATCCCATCGCAGCGAAAGTGCCCAAGGCTGTCCAAGCGAAATTGGACAACGATGACGCAGAAATCCGTGCGCTGGAGAAGAAGCTGGGCATGCGGGGCAAAAGCAATAAGAAAGTGGGAGACGATGAACTGGATTGGCTGATAGGCGGTGGACTCAGTTCGGAGGACGAGGATGGCTTTCCGCTGGCTAGTAAGAAGAGAGCGGCACCTGAGGATGAGGATTGGTTGAGGCAGAAGAGACGGAAGGCAGAGAAGCAGAAGACAACAAAAGTAGTGGAGCCGGAACTGGAAAGTAGCGGGTCCGATGAGAGCGATGGAGATGACTTTGCGGAATTCGCAACTGGTGACGAGGACGGCTTGGAGGGTGGCAGCGAAGAGGATGAGCAGGAGGATGATAGTGAAGAGGAGATCGAGAATCCCTTCTCTGCTGATGAGCTTTCCGACGATGGTCTGGACGAAGACGACGAGAGTGTGGATCAAGCACCAAAGGAAAGAGAGAATCCATATGTTGCACCTACGGTCAAGAATGCAGCCAATTCTTCGACGCCAGCAGCAGGAAAATATGTTCCACCATCAATGCGTAAAGCCGCTTCCGGAGACGCAGAACTCCTGCAGCAGCTTCAGCGACAACTAAATGGGCAAATGAACAAGCTCTCAGAAGCTAACATGCTGTCAATTCTTGCTGCCGTCCAGGATATTTATACGAAGAACGCCCGACAACATGTAACATCAGTCCTGATTGAACTCTTCAAAAATCGTGTATGCGATCGTTCTGTACTCACAGACAACGAAATGATCCTCCTTGCTGGCTTTGCGACAGCAGTCTACCGCACCACTGGAGTGGATTTTGGTGCACAACTCCTGGAAGCAATGGTAAACGCATTCGACCAATACCATGCCGAGAGCAACTCCGAAGCAAAGCAGACTCTGAACATCCTTGCCTTTCTTTCAAATCTCTACACCTTACATGCTATCGGGTGTGAAGTCATCTTCGACTACATCCGCATCCTGCTTGAAAACTTCTCTGAAAGCAATACCGAGTTACTGCTGCGTGTCATCCGAATATCTGGACAACAATTGAGACAGGATGATCCTACGGCCTTGAAAGATATCGTACTTCTGCTTCAACGAGCCATTAATAAAGCCGGTGGTGCGGAACAAGTCAGCGTGAGGACAAAGTTCATGATCGAAACCATTCACAACCTCAAGAACAACCGTACGACCTCCGGGGGAGCAGGCTCAGTCAGCAGTGTCGAGCATACTGCTCGCATGAAGAAGACTCTCGGTCAGACCAAAAGTCAGAAGACATCCGAACCTTTACGAATCAGCCTAGCAGATATCAGAGATTCGGAAAAGAAAGGTAAATGGTGGCTGGTCGGTGCATCTTGGCGTGACCCTGCAAAAATGGCCAACAGTACTAGTACAACAACAATCCTGCAGTCAGCTCCTATGCCCCCCACCAGCGAAGACTCCTCTGATTCCGATCCAACTGAACTCAACCTGGACGCCCTCGCCCGTGCTCAAGGCATGAACACCGATGTCCGCCGTGGAATATTCATCTCTGTGGCCGGTGCTGTAGACCCTGTTCACGCACATCTTCGCCTTCAAAAGCTCAACTTGAAGAATAAACAACAATTGGAAATCCCTCGTGTGTTGATTCATTGCGTGTCAGCCGAACCGGTGTATAACCACTTCTATACTCTGGTGGCCTTGAAATTCTGCTCGGGACGCCGCATGGCCAAAGCGTGGCAATTCGCACTTTTCGATATTTTCCGTCGAATTGAAGCTGACGCTGACGCGGAAGAAGGAGAGGAGGAGTTGAGTGTGAGGATGATCTATAATGTTGCGAAACTGTACGCCACCATGGTCGCAGAAAACCTATTGCGCATCACGATCTTGAAGCCTCTGCAGTTTATGGCTTTGTCCCTCAAAGCTCGGATTTTTGCAGGAGTCCTTATTACGACATTGTTGGTACAAATGAGAAAGAAGCATGGGAAAGAAGGTTTTGGGAGCGCAGTCGAAGAGTGTTTCAAGCAGGCGCATGGAGTGCCGGACATGGTGAAAGGGTTGGATTGGTTCTTGGAGAGTGAGCTTTTGGGGAGTGACATGTTCGGTAGCAGTAAAAGAGAGAAGAAGGTTGTAGCTGCTGGAGTGGAGTATGCTGTGGAGGTTCTGAGGGACGAGAAAATGATAGAGGGAGTAGCTTTTGAGGGGAGAGGTGGGGAAGAGAGTGATTGAGATAGGTACCGTACGGTCCGTACCTGTCTGTTCTGGCTCTTTCGACGGGCTCCCTCACTCTTTCTGGCCACGGCGCTCGCCACTTTCGGCCTGAGCACGTTGTCGTCCGCCTGATTGATCACATACAGAAAACGAGGACGTCATGGACCACCGGTACGAACCAATCTTTCAGTGGCGGTGCAGCAAGAGTGTTTAACAGAAACAGCCTAATTCGATACCACGAATCGGAAGAGAGAGGGAAAGAAAAAATGCACGTTCTGATTTCGGCTGTCTACTCTCCTCGGGCAGCGGCCACCCGCTCGGCCATTACATTGTGGTCATGTCTTGGTACTACAGGAAGACAGGCGCGGGCCACTCAATTCCGCTGGTGGAAGCAGATGCTCCAGCGCTCCTCATCATATGGATCTCCCTCCACCGCCATGGTGGAGTGGTTCAGCTGGTTGCTGAGAAAGACAACCATATCGTATGGCTGGAGGTGCACATGGAGCTGTCGGTCTGTCCAGTGCTGTTTAGTAGCGGCTCTTCGAACGAATAAGAAAGGGGAAAGCGCTTGCGACACTGTACATTCTGTAAGCTTTGCCATGAGGTCGAGCTGAATGTATCTCGGGTCCAGGGCACCGATCAGCCGCTCGTATACTTCTTACGCTCTTAGTTCATCGACCGCTGCCTACCTTAGTTCTCGCCCTCCCCCTGACTTCTTCGTACAAGATAGAGCGGTGACTACGGAAGGGTGAAGAGCTATGAATCGGGCGCATCCTCTTGACAGATATCGCATTTCTCATCAGGTTGGGGATTTGCCGTCTCAACAATGCTTCCAACAGGTAAAGCAGTCAAGAGTACCTTGCTGATTAAACTTCTGGAGTTGACATTATAGTCCGTAGCCAGACGCGTACGAGCGGCAAGTGGGCTGTATATTCGCTGCTCTCATCAAACGTGCGCAGCGACCGTGCTTCTCGAGTATATGGTGGCAGCAATGTACCTCTCGATCGATTACGGGGCTTTGGTCAAGCGTGCTGCTGGACCGAGCACATGTTGTGGGCGCACATGGCGCAGGTGTAAAATGGAATTTCCTCCGGCTATTTCGCGCGCTAGGGTGAGTGACTTGTAGGTCCAGGATGGACAGTAGGTCTTCGTGCCGGCCTCGTCCTTGGTTCAGAGAACGTAATTTTTCTCAAGACGCTGCAGCACGCTCGGTCGCTCGTCCTGAAGCTTGTTGAGAATTGAGAGGGACAGGAGTCCACGGACACCGAGAATAATAGTATTTTCTATTGGTATACTTCTGATGGTGACGATATAGGGGCATGTAAATTCTTTCCTGGAACCCGGCATATATGGTAGGAAAGCCCTCGCAACGAGGGAGGATTTCGCCCGCAGCAACCGATCCATATGCATAATAGCTTCCTTCTTACGTGGATCTTGCTTCATTCCTTGGAATATATGGCTTTCTTCAAAGTGATCGATGCTACATGTAGTTGCTTGCATGCTTAGAAGAAGCCTGCTAGACATACTGTCAAGCCGCAGCAGCAGAAGAAGAAGTGCGAAGTCGTTGATAATGAGTATATTATCAATATGTGATGTTGTAGCAAAGCCCGATCGTCGAAGCATGAAATGTCGGAAACTCGCTGTTAGCATCTCCGCATTGTCTAAAAGGCTGCATGACATGTTGCCCTTGCCAGAAATATGAAGACTTTCTTTTGATCAAAGCTCGGCGCTGCCTGGACGTGCTCTGGCAAGTTCCTCTCGAAAGTATGATCAGATCAGATCAGTGCCGCGGCTCTTTTGCTCTCGGTTTACGCAAAGGGGCATGTATATATATCATGTTTGCACCTCAAGAGGTGTGAAGCAAACATACCGTACCTAGCTGGGCGATTGCAAGGATGATAGATTGGTCTAGAGGGTGATCGAGAGAAAGCGGGAGTCAAATCCTGTCCAGCAGCTTCGTAGATCTGTGAAGGAAGAATGGCTACAATGCTTGGGTTCTCCCTGCGAATTTGTCAGTCAGCTCTATGATCTCAATGACAGCCATGGAGGTTGCGGCAATGGTACACGAGCAGCATTTTTAGCTGTGGTAGGATACTCCAGTGCTGGTAGAAGTGTCTTCAGTTCGTCCTTCGCTGGTGAGTCGTATTTGTTGGGATATATATGGACATATATTCTGCTTTGTCATCAGCACACCAAGTAAATTGGTGCAGTTGAAAAGAACATGGAGTAACGAATCAGCTTCGTAGATCAGCGGAAGATCGCCGGGCTCATAACCCGGAGGTCGACGGATCGAAACCGTCCGATGCTAACATGTGAACTCCATCTTTTTGCGTCTTTTTTTCTTTTTGATCTTCTTTAAAATCATCTTTTTTGCCAAGCTCCCACTGTATGATACAATCTATATATTCTATATCGCCGATGCTAAGCACATCAGAGCGGGTTCCTTAGCGTAAGCACATTCACCGACCTTCGACACCGACGATCAGCTACTAACGGCAAACAGTCAGTTGGTTAGAGCGTGGTGCTAATATGGCTTCCATACCATCTAAGTAACGCCAAGGTCGAGGGTTCGACCCCCTTAGGGACCACTATTATATCTGGTGCTCTACATTCGCAACGTAACAGTTGACGACCGTTCCTTTTGCTTTTTGTTGAACTACATGTAGTCCCGTTGTTGTGCAACGCATCTACCAGCTTGACCGGACTTTTTTCAAAGCTTAATTTTGGACAGAAAAGTCGTGGGATATCGCTGCCAACCTTAGGTAAGGTAGTTCACTTTTCTCCTATCTTGAAAACATCATGTCCTTCTATTTTTGACATAGGTTGCTTCTGGCGTTGTTCAATCAACCCCCATAGTGACACACCCGAGGAGTGTAGGAACAACGGAACTTCTTTGTCACCACCATGGCGATCTCAAGTGCGATGGAATCGCCGGATCCGGCGACAACACAGATAATCTCTTTGTGCATAAGGTAAACTCTTAGTCAAGACGGCCAGCTGCGGTCTTTTGCTGTTCAACTACAACATACCATACACTCAAGACGATGGGTATCAAGGCCGACATGATTGCCGGAGAGGCAGCAATGGAGGAGCTCGAGTCTATCATCAATGGCGAAAACTTCATCTTTGAAGACACGGTCAATGAAGATCTGCAGTCTAGCGTCGAGAGCGACTTCTCATCTGAGGAGGAAAACACGACAATCGAGGAATTGGATCTGAGAGAAGAGAGAAGTTTCTCGGATGAGGATTTGATTGATGAAGACATTGAGCTCTTTCGAAAACGCCAGAATAACCCCTTATTCGCAAGTTTTCACACACCATACATTGATTCTGTGATGAACGAGGTGGAAGACATCGCAACTCTGGTCAACATTGAAGATTTGGGAGCAGATACCTCTCCTATCGACGAAGCCTACCCAACTCCGTACGACTGGGTCGAGTATGAGAATGATGTTGCTGAGGTCACAGCGGAGAACAACGACATAGTGGAAGTGTTTGGCGAACAATTCGCCACCATTGCAGCAACTGGAGGCAATCTACTCTCAGCATGGCTGCTCATATCTGCCTATTTCCACGTGTGCAAGGTAGCAGGAACGTGGGTACCCGGAAAATTGACCAAAGAACGATCAGCCTCGCTCGTCTCAGAATATGGCCATCTCATCCTCCGCGCCGCAACAAAGTCCGTCGAAGAAATCTCTCGATTCACTGCATCTCTCGGCTCAAACAATATGCCTCCCGCACCGCAGCAGCATCAACAACAACAAAAACAACAACAACACCTTCCACCACGATGGCAACAACTCTTCCACGAATTCTCCCTCCAAGGCTTCGAACACGAAGACCTCATGATGCAATTCCGCAAACTCCTCGGCGAAACCTCAAACCCCAAAGTCGCAGAAACCATTTTCGAGCAAACTTTCCGTAACCTCTCCGCCGAAACTAGACTTCTCAACTTTGCCCCGGCTTTACAGCAATACTTCTTCTTCCCTCACTCCTCCTGCTCCTCCCCGAGCAACGACGAAACTACCTCTGATGACGACGACGCACTACGCGCCCTCATCACCAAATTTAACCCCGAAGCTAACCTCATGTTTCTGAATAACATGAAGAAGAACAAAAGGGGCAATACCCGTATCTCTGAGAAGGAAAAGGGTCGGTTATCTCATCCTCCTCCTCCTCCTTCTTCTCCTTATCCTGTTTCAAAAAGGAGTTTGCAGTCCCAGGGTCAGTCACAGGAGAAAAAGAAGAAAATGCAAAAGACAAAGACTGAGAAGAAAAAGAAGAAGACAGTCAAAAAGACGGGGAGTAGTAATGATGGTAGCAAGAAGAAAGTGGGAGGCGGAGTTTCTGCGGGCAGGGTGATGAAGAAGGGGAAGCCTGTTACAGCAGCAGCAGCATCAGGGACAAAGATGACCAATAGCGCTACTACTACTAGTGACACTGCTGCCACGATCGGTGCCAGGAGGTACAATTTGAGAAGGAGGAAGTAGAGTACCTTAGGGAAAGAGAAAGGGGTCTACACAACGTATGTACGAGATCATTTCGTAATCATTGGCATTAATTATGTAATGTGCTTCTCGCGTGTGTTACCTGCTCATTACTGTAATAAGTACAATCTTGTCCCGAGAGGACGCTCTGATGATGCAAGCACGACTGTTATATGATGCTCTTATACTTCATGTATGCATCCGGAACCCAATTCCATCGCTATGCCAATGTCACCACCAGTTCCCAAGAGCGCCGCGCTGTACCAAGAATGACGAAAGCACCAAACTGCCCACCTCCCGGCCAGCCTAAGGGCAATGGGCTCAGTCAACGGAGCAATGGGGTGTATGATGTGCTTTCTTCGTCGGCTTTGGGTCGCAAGTACTGTCGTTCCTCAATGCTTCCTCTTCATCACTATCAATCTGTCTGCTAATCTTCTCTTTACCTTTGGCAGACTTGACCGGAACAGGTCCAAGCTCAACCTTTGGGGAATCACGGTTGGCACCAGAGACAGAATCTGGCGTAAGCTGATCTGGAAAATGCACATATCCGCTACTGTCCTCGGAGGACCCTTGTGCCCTGGCAGAAGAGAAAGTCTGCCACGAATCATCCGACCTCAGTCTTCCAGGGGAGAATTTGCCACCGCTTGTTTCAGCGACAGCATTGTCGCCAGTTTCACTGTCCTGGACAAAGTCCACAAAGACTTGTCGGACAGACTGGAACGCAGCGCTTGAGGCTCGAGAGCTCTACTTCTTGCTCTTTGCGGCGCCTCGACTGCCTGTAAGTCTACTACCAAGGGTGCCGAGACTACTCTTATTTCGCTGATGGCCCGTTGGAGCTCCTGGGGCAGGGCGAGCGGCAGGCTGCTGGAGGTGGTCGGGCTTCGGCTGAGGTGCAGGAGGCTGAAGCGTCTTCACCGGTTCCTTGAGTGGAGCCGCTGCGTCTTCAAGGCCGTGCTGGTTGATGAGCTGTCGTCTCTGTGAACGTCTGACCTTCTCTTGTGTAGCCTTGAACTTCTCCAGAAGTTCAGTCCACTTGATACCACCACCATCTTCACGATTCTTGAGCCGATTGCGTTCCCCGAAGTTGCTGAGATTGCTTGCGGCTGGGACTGGAGGTCCTGAGCGATCGCGGATGTGGAGGTAGCCTATCGCCGACACACTGTTCAATCTGTTCTTGAGTGCCGCGAAAGCACTACTCTGTGGTAAAAGCATGAGTAGGCCATACAAGCATTTGTACAAGTTGGGATGTCGCTCGGGCTCAAGGAGTTGCATGCGCAGGTATGTAAACACGGGCGATTCAAGAAGCTGCACCAGCTTGTCGATCTGAATAAGCATGTTTACTGTCATCTCAATCTCGGAAAAGATGAGCAGTAGGTTGTACGCCTGTTCGTAGGCTTGCGCTAACAAACACAACGAGAATGTGGCGACTGCGTTGTGGCACCATGCCTTGAACAGGACTGTGAAGAAGCTCTGTCCATCCTTGCTATCGAGGTTTCTCAGTCGTCGGCGCAGCTCACCAAGCTCAGGCGCAGTAATGAGGTTATTGTTCAGATTCTGCACCATGATAGATGCAAACTCGACATCATCCTCATCGTTTTCCAGACAATCTGCCATGGTCCTGAAGATGCGTTCTGCCGACAGGGAGAGACACAACTGCCGTATAATGAGGTTGCCTCTGGACTCCAGTAGCCGGCGGTCAGTCTCGAAGAGCTTCAGGAGATTAACCATGAATGAAGTGAAGTAACTCTGGTCACTACTCTTGCTGATTTCGGATAGAAGCAAAAGATCGCGAGTGACGACAGCTTCTGCAGGATCACTAAGCGTCTTCAGGAGTGCAGGAAATGTCGCATCTTGGATGGCCAGGATCTTTCTCGGTGACTTGCGATGCAGCATGATCAACCACGCCAGTGCGGCCACTCTGGTGGCTTCATGCTCATGCAAAAATTGCAACGTCAGTGCACTCACGGCGGCTTCGTAGTCGAGGTCCGGGTGAGCATCCACAACTTCAGCATCTTCAACCGGCGGCTCGGGAGTGGCGACGTCGGGCGTCCTAGACTCCGGAACCTCTGGCGTTCTACGAGCCGCTCTACCACTCAGGGACTCTCTCTTTACATCGCCTGCATTATCCCTCAATGCTCGCATCCCGCTGGTGGCGTTGGCGACTGTTGCAGCTGGAGTCGAAGTTTGTAGCGGCTGCTCCACACTTCCGCCGTGTGCTCGTGTTGGATCATCAGGAAGAGACATGATGTATCTCATGAGCTCATTGTTAACCCTCTTCGCTTCGTCGCTGACGTGGTCATTGTCGTGCGACAGCGCAGGCAGTAATTGCTGCAGGAGAGCTGGTGTAAAAGGGAGGATGTCCTCAGGACAGATTTCGAGGAAGGTCCCGATCCAGTTCAGACATGTAAGCTGCACTGCCTCCTCTCTTGACCGGGCTAAGAAGTCGACCAGTATTGCCGTGATTCTTGGATAGTCAATCTGCACATCCTGTCCTGGGATCCACTCGTCCTCGGCACTTGGGCCCTCTGCATCCTCCCCGTCTGCGGCAGTGAAAGAGGAGGCGCCATCTCCGATTGCATCTTCTTCACCTACAGCGATGTCGGGCGTCTCTGTCGCGAGGGTTTCGCCATTCTCTCTACTCTCGCGACTCTGCGCAGGATCCGCTTCGGGTTCCTCCACGTCGCTTGTCGGATCTTCCACGGCATCGCTTGCAACGCTTGCCTTCCTGTCAAGCTCATGATCGTCTCGGCTTTTTCTGCTCTCGGCCACATTCTGCTTCACTTCGGCAATCTTCCCAATTTCCTTCAGAAATCTCTTCAGTACCTCCTTGGTCGTGTTATGAACGTCTGCAGCGCCGTCGCCGAGAAATGTCAACAGACCTTCGAGAAAACAGGGCAAGTAAGATACCAATTCCAGGTCGGGAATTGAGTCTAGCAGCAGAATCCATTGTACCAGGAATGTTCGTGCCCAAGGATTTTGTACATTGATGCGCTCTTGAAGTAGGGGAATGAACTTGGCCAGGTTGAAGGCTTGGGGGATGTCGACACTTTGATCTGGAGTGAGTTCGGCGGATTCCTTGCCTTCGGTGAGCAGTACCGATGTGTATGTTGCAGCCGACTCGGAGACGATATCCTTGATTAATCGATCGAGCAGCTCGGCGCCATTCTTGACAGACAGCTCGGTGTCGGCAGCGAGTTTGCTGAGGGCATCAAAGACGTCATTAAAGTAGATGAGGATTTCGCCCTTGGCGACTTTGGCAATGTTATACATGCTCTCGCAAGCATAATATCTGACTCTCGCATCTTGGTCGGAGAAGCATGCCAGCACTGGAGGTACTATCTCTTTCAGGTAGCGTGCAACTTCCTGTTCGACACATCATCAGTCATGTTGTCAAGGGAGAAGGAGGGGGAAGGGGCATGGAGCATGCGTGACTCACGGCTCCCAACGCTATGGCAGCGGCGGCCAAACCTATGAGGCCTCCATTGCGGGCATGTGGCTGATGAACGGCATAAGCATAGTCGTGACAGAGCTGCCACACAATCTTGCCGATTCTCTCGTGGTTCTGTTCGGCAAGGGCGGCGCGGATAACCGTTTCGAGCCTGCAAGCGTGCTGGGTCAATACATGTTTGTCTGTGCCACGAATGTCCACATCGTAGTCGTCATGGTATGGGCAGTCCGTCGACCTGGGCCGACTCGAGCTGCTCCGCACGGCTTTCAAGAAGGCTACGGCCATATTGAATGGGGAGCAAGCTTCCGGAAGGGCATTTCCGTGTGGATGTGGTGTTAAGTGGATGTAGTGTGTGTGTATGTGAAGAGGGCAAGGTGAGGGATGGTAAGGTCCACGAGGACTCACTCGAGCGCTCCTGCTTTCCTCTTGTCGTAGAACTTGTCCGACAGCAGTTTGAGCGAGTTGGAATCCATCTCCGCAGCTCTTCCCTATGCTGATCTGCCCTGCCCTGCCTTGCTCTGCTCTGTCCTGCCTTGCCTGGTGTAGAGATGGCTCGCCTCGTCTATCCTAGCCCAAGGTACCTTGGTAGCTCTCTGTTCCCGCGCGTGCCTGCGTGGCTGCCTGCTTGCCTCGCTGCAGCATGTAACATCTGTTGGGTCGTGTCGGGTTGCGCCGTGTAATCGTGTCGTGTCGTGTGATCGTGCTGTGCCCGGATCCGTGCTGCCCAGTGCACACTCGCCGACATGGACGTGTCCTGGTTGGTGTTCTCCGCGGAGACTCGTTCGGCGGCGGGCGGGGCGGAGGGGAATATGGTGGCCCAGAAGGGTATCGACAGGAAGGTAGGTAGGTAGGTACCTAGCTAAGAATGACACATGCAGTGTACGACTCTGCTCAGTCCAAGTTACTGCATTGCACCGCCAATACCGCGACCTTTGCTTCAGCCTCGCTTCCAGCTTCCAGCCCAGCTTCCATCCACTGGACCAGGGTCGTCTCCACCGCCACGCTTCGGAAGCCACTGCCGGATGCTAGACTAGCGTGATCTGCCCTACAGGAGGCTAGAGGACTTTCTCACAGAAGTCACAGAACAGCCATCCATCTTGACGACGACGGCTACCACCACCACAAAACCCACCGTACCGGCGCCAACATGTCTGAGCTGTAAGCATACCCAAGACTTGCTTTTGTTGCCTCCTGCTGATAGCGCCATGTAGTTCTCGCCTGTGGCGCGTTCTTCGGACCACGAAACAGATGTGCCAGGATCGAGTACGCATCTACACTTTTGCCATTGCACCACCAGCGACATCCACCTCAGTACTGACATGCGCAGGGATACGAACTCACCGACGAAGAATGCAACATATCCCTCGACGAATTTCGAGCTCAATATGCCGACGAGCAGGGCACACCTCAACGAACGAAAATGGCCTTCACCGCGCGTCCCTCCGAAGCCATGATCAAACGATACACTCCCATCACACGCCCTGGCCAGCCTGAGAAAGAGCCTGAGATTGGCACTATCCACGTCGAGTTCGCCAATGAGACTTCTGTGGGCATCAAACACCTCAAGCAGTTCGCCCAAGAACTGTCGGAAAAGAACTACTACACTGGCATCTATGTGTCGCAGGTCGCGCCCACGTCTGCTGCGCTCAAGATCATCCCCAGTGTACTACCGACGGTCATGGAAATCTTCAGGGAGGAAGATCTGCTCGTCAACATCTCCAAGCACGAGTTGGTGCCCAAGCACATTCCGCTGAGTCAGGAGGAGAAGCGTGGTCTGCTTGAGCGATACAGATTGAAGGAGACACAGCTGCCGAGAATCCGAGTGGACGATCCGATGGCGAGGTATCTGGGTTTGCGGAGAAGTCAGGTTGTGAAGATCATTAGGAAGTCGGAAACTGCTGGGCGGTATGCTTCTTACAGATGGGCCATCTGAGGTAGCACGTGATACGAAGATGTCTGAACACAAGACGAAAGTAGGGAGAGTGCAAAAGCGGATGATATGAGCATAGCGAGGCGTACGGTGTTTGGTGTAAGAGTACGTCTGAAGAATCAATTATACCACAAAGGTCCTGGGGTGGTGAGACTTGCAGTGCTGTACATGTGAGCTCGTATTGTGACCCAGGCAGCTATGCTATTACGTCTACTGCGATTCCGCCAACAGCTGTCACGAGCGTCAGTTGGGGAGATCGATGATTGTAACACCAAAAACACAGGATAGCCAGCCACTGGAAGGGCGGCAGCGGAGAGGAGGCCGATAATACACCCGAGTCGTGTGACTAGATGGCATAGCATGGGCGGCAGATGCGTACCAATATGTTGTTTTGTGCACACCATTACATGAGCATCCACATATTATTCTTCCTATACCTTACCTTTAGTTGCCTATGTGTCGAAGCGACATGCTCTAGCGTGCTCGTGACCATGCCGTGCTCGCAACGACTGGACCTATGTTTCGATACCTGCATGCCAAGCGCTCCTTGGACGCCACGATTCGATGTGGCCATGATGGCGTCCATCATGTTCTGGCCTTCTGCTGCCACTCTCCACGCTCATCCTCTTTCACAATACAGATACCTATCATCATGATGTACTCCAGGCCCCCCATCCATGTATCTGATGAACCATGATGACTATTCCCATGTCTTGGCAGCAGTGACACCGGGCAGAGATGGCTCGCGACGCCAACAGCAGAGAGACGCGACGCCTGTCACGCTTCGGCCGCAAAGTATGTAAGCTCCAGTCTCCATCATCCTTGTCCATATACATGTACCTCCTGGGTGGTAAGAGGTACCTTGGTGCCAGCTCCGCCACCAGCACCGCTTCCGCGTGAATGAACCACCACCAACCGACATCACAATGATTGAGACAACCTGAATATCATGAAGATGACGGGAGGGCGTAGAGTGCCAACTGACGACGACATACAGCTTCGCAGAGCCTCATTCATCCTCCCTAAGACTGGCGAACGCAGCAAACGCGTCTTCACCCTTCGAGATGCCTCTGCGCGCATGTCCCAGGACTATGGCGAGCACACTCGTCCCCTCTTGACTCAAAATGGAATCCGTCTTGCTGAGGATGACCGCGATTATCAAGAACCTACACTACTTCAACAGCTTCAGGATGTTGTCCAAGACCGTGCGCAACAGCTGTATGCTTTCGCCATCAGTCCGACTGGCAAAGGCATCTTCAAATGTTCCATCGGCTACCTGCTCGGTTCCATGGCCACTCTGATCCCGAGTATCGCGAAATTCTTCGGCGATAAACAGGACTCGAAGCATATGGTCGCCACCGTTACCGTCTACTTCCACGCTGCGCGAACAGTGGGAAGTATGCACGAAGCAACTCTTCTCGCACTTTTGGGATTCCTCTATGCCGCTTTTCTCAGCTTCGCCAGTATGGGCGTGAGCATCTTCTTCGCACATCAAAATATGATCATGGTCGGACACGCCATTGTCTTGATCATCTTCGTGGCTGGAGGATTTGGTCTGATGGCGTATGTGAAGCAGCAACTCGGGAACCCGCTTGTCAATGTTGCGATTTCTCTGGCTTCGCTGGGAAGCATCACTATTCTACTGAGAGAAGGTTCGATACAAGCTGGAGCTTTCTCTTATGAGAGAGTCAGCCAAGTATTGGGCATGGTGATTCTGGGCATCTTTATCGCAAGTGTTGTCAATGTTGTCTTGTTTCCGACGTTGGCGAGGAAGAAGTTATCGGAGCAGATGGAGAAGAATACAGACCTGCTGGGCGAGATGCTCATCTCTATTGCGCGAGCATTCTTGCATGGCAGGGAACAGGACCTGGAAGACGAGTACTTCAAGACTCTGGCCAAGGAGCATCTATCGAGCCTGAACACCATGAAAAAGAATCTGAATGAGGCAAAGAAGGAGCACTATGTTTTAGGAAACGAGAGACTCCATGCTGTCGAAGCGAAAGTTGTGCAGTGTCTTGCTGGACTCTCACAGGACCTAGGAGGACTGAGGAGTGCTGCACTTGCACAGTTTGCGTTTCTTAACGAGCAGCCGACAGTTGCGATGAATGGAAGATCACAGAGCCCTGTAGACAACGAGACTTGGATCATGAGTCCAATACAAAGCCCCGCTCTGGAGCCACAAACACAGAATTCGAGAAACCTGGACGTGATCAACGAGATACCAGAAAATGGCTCGCTTAGTAGCGAAGATAGCACGCCACGGCCGCAACGTAAGTCATCCACGACGAGCCTGTCCCATGGCACGAACGGCACGAACGGATACTTTGTCACTCCTAGTGGAACCGGAACGCCCTATTCGTCGTATACAGACTACTCTGAACGAGACTACGCGTTGCACACACCTTCTGGACATCTAGCCAAGAGTCCTGGAGACATGTTCGTGGCATTCATCAGTCAGTTAGGTCCACCTATCAAATCTTTGGTCTATACATTGAAGCAGACATTGGACGAACTGCCATTCTATGAAAGCAGAGAGCCGAGCTGGAATCCATGGGCTGTACGAGATCTCGAAGTAGCTGTCAGTGAGCAATTCCATGGCAGTCTGAGACATGCTGTAGAGCTGTATCGCGAAGAGCGAACAAGGGCGCTTTCGGCATTGTACCAGAATCGGGCTATCAGCGCCGCGATCAATGCCCAACACGGTGGCAAGAGTTCGTTCTCAACCAGGACGCACACTCCTGGAAACAACTCCCCTGTTGACAGGAGGCTACCGCGTAAGCACGACACGCTCTTCGACAGAAAACCAGAAGAGGTATTGGCTGATATCGAAGAGGTATCGGCGTGCTGTGGACACTTCTCCTTCGCATTACTAGACTTTGCAGAAGATGTGCTGCACTATCTCGATGTCCTCGATGATCTCAAAGCGGAAATGGAGTCGCAAAGAACAAGCTGGAACTGGCTCAAGTTTTGGCGCAAAGACCGGAAATCTTCTGGAGACTCCTTTACCCCTCGGACGAGCACATATCCAGAGCACAACGAAGAGCCCGATGGTGGGTATCATATTCCGGAGGATATACGCAAAGCTGATCGCTTCATCATCAGCGCAGAAAACTATACACGACATCAGCCTTGGTATTATAGTATTTATAGAGCTTTTCGCTGGCTGAGAAGAGACGATACACGCTTCGCTATCAAAGTCGGTCTCGGAGCAGCTCTCTACGCTCTCCCTGCCTTTCTCCCTGAATCCCGCCCTTTCTTCCTTCACTGGCGAGGAGAATGGGGACTGGTCTCCTACATGGTTGTCTGCTCCATGACAGTGGGCGCCACCAACACCACCGGCTTCAACCGAATCTGGGGCACAATCATCGGAGCAGGGTGCGCAATCATCGCATGGCTGATGTCCAATCACGGCGGAGTCGCAAACCCGTTCCTCCTCGCCTTCTTTGGCTGGCTCATGTCTCTATACGGCTTCTACGTCATTGTCGGGCAAGATAACGGCCCCATGGGAAGATTCATCATCCTCACATACAACCTTAGCGCGTTATACTCCTACAGTCTGTCCATCAATGACAACGACAACGACGACGATGAAGGCGGCATCGACCCCGCCATCTGGGAAATCGTCCTCCACCGCACGGTATCGGTGACTGTGGGCACGATCTGGGCAATCATCGTCTGTCGCTGGATCTCACCCATCTCCGCCCGTCACAAGCTCCGCGAAGGTCTCTGTGTCCTCTGGCTCCGCATGGGTCTCATTTGGAAGCGCGACCCCTTGGCAATGTCGCTCCTCGGCGAACCCGCATCAGCATACATGGATATACGAGAAGAAGCCGAACTCGTCTCCTTCCTCGCAAATCTGCGAAGCTTGCGCAAAGCCGCGTCTTCGGAATTCGAATTCCAGGGGCCGTTTCCAGATAAACCGATTGGGAATATGCTCGACCGTGCGGGACGAATGCTCGATGCCTTTCACGCCATGAACGTCGTCATTTCCAAGAACCTCCAGGCCACGCCCGGCGAAGCCGCGGTCCTCCTATACACTCGTCCCGAACGATTCGCCCTGTCCGCACGCATCTCCCATCTCTTTACCGTGCTGGCGAGTAGTATCAAACTCGAATACCCGCTTAATGATGTGTTACCGAGCATCGACGACACGAGAGATCGATTATTGGCGAAAATTTCCGAGTTCCGAAGGACAGAGCAGGGACGCACCTTGACGCAGGAGCAGGATTACGAAATGTTGTATGCCTATGTGCTGGTGACGGGACAGCTGGCCAAGGATATCGAAGTGGTGGGCGAGGAAGTCGAGAGGTTATATGGGACGTTGAATGAGGAGAATTTGAAGTTGCAGTAATTCGACAAAAGGATACGAAAATAACAGGATCAAGAAACAACATTGCAAGAAAAAGAATATGTTGTGGATATTGAGAGGTTGATAGTCAGTGATACGAGGAACAAAATAATAGAATGCTGTTTTCTGCCAATAAGTCAGTCAGTCAGTCAGTCGACCAATTGTTGAAACGGCTACTACCCTTCCCCCTTTCTCATCCCCGTTCTGAACACTCGATGGAAACATACCGCTATCATAACTTCCCTCTGCCTATCTTACCTATAGAAGGATATTTCAAACTGTATAGAAGCTCTAGCCTCTTTCTCTTCCTCTTCCTCTTTCTCCTCTGTCATTATATAGCTCGAGGATTCTTAATATTGCGAATATTAGTTGCCTACCTACAAGTAGGTAGACAAGGGCAAGGGAAAGTGAAATTGGCTAGTAAGTAGCCTTGTACATTCGCTCGCCTATAGTCTTCTTTGTAGTTTGTACTGTAAGCATACTAGCTAGCGTATACATGTATACCTAGGTATATAAATACTTTCGGAAAAGAGGATCGAGAGCTAGAGTAGTAGAGTAGTAGAGTAGTAGAGTAGGTAGTGTTAATACCTCTAGAACCGACTCTACTTCAAAATGGATTGGCGATTGTTGAGGCTAATATAATGATTGCATGAGTTGTAGCTGTGCGTGAGAGGAAGGGAAAGAGGAAGAAAACAAAACAGACCTACTAAACCCGAGCAAACATACGAGATTGCCACAAAATGTCCCCCGCCCCCCTAGATAAACAAACAACCTGCAAACAACAACAACAATCGTGACGATCGAAGGTCTCAGGGGGTAGCTATCTACTGCATCTGTGTATTCATCATACAGTACAGTAGATAGCTACCCAAAAACGACCATCCCTCCCGTTGCAGGGCTCTCATCATCGCATTCTCAGTTCCAAGCAGACAAGCAAGCAAGTAAGCAGGCAAGTAAGCAAGCAAGTAAGCGAGGGAACGAGGGGAGATGCAAGGAAGATGCAGATACTACATGTACTGTAGATACCAGATACCAGATACCAGATACCAGAATGCTACATACAGAGGCAACGGTGTAAGTTGTGTAACTGTATACATTCTCACTTGACGATTTTCATGTCCAGACACGAAATGATTGTTTTTATTGTGATCGACTCTACTTTTCGAATAAAGCTTCTCCCCTACCTTACCATTCCATTCATCTATTCAACTGTTCAATCTATCCAAGAAATCAAAATACCAAAAACAAAATCTCCAGTAAAATGAGTTTTCCAGATACAAAGCTACCCACCTACCTTACCACCGTGCACCGTCCCTGTACACAAGCAAGAGATGATGAAATCATAGACTCATGAAATCATCAACTCACCAAAGCGGGCAGTAATGAGATGTCTGGATTTCCTATCGTAGACAAAACAAAAGATCTTCTGGGCCTTGCTTGTCAAAAAAGGTTGTATTTTGAACAAGCTGGGGGGGAGCCTGGAAGAAATGGATGAAATGGATGAAATGTATGAAATGGAATCATCAATGGATGGATGAGCATGGATGAGCATGGATGAGCATGGATATGGAGGGTTGGTTGACTGGGGGGGGGGGTGTTCTCGCCGAGAAGTTTAAATTGGTTGTTTGTGGGTTTGGACTGGAGGAATTGGGGTGGATATAGAGGAAGAGGAGGAGGTGGAAGGTAATAGAAGAAGGTGATTAGATAATACACCCGTAGGTATTTGTTTTGGGGCGTTGAATTGATTGTCTTTGTTATAACAAGTGAAGAAAAAAGTTGATACAAAAAAGCGAGGAGAGAGTCTTGTCGAATGCAAGCGGCAGCAGTGCCCGAGAGAAACATGGAATATCACTGTTTGTAAGGGTGCTCCCTCATCACGGCTCTAAAAGCATATCCCCATTTACCTTTTCTTGGGCCTCCAGGTACCAGGGGCTATCAGAACTAGGTAACTAATATTCTAATCGTCCATCCTCGTCGGTCGTTCGGTCGTCGTCGACGTCAATCACAAAAGACACAGTCAGTCAGTCAGTCCAATCATTGATCACGAATAAGTCATCATAAAAAAAAACATCAATCATGCCAGTCCAAAAAACTCGAACTTTCTCCCAAAAAACCTTCCGAACCGAAGCCGTCGTATTTCTTCCTCTTCTTCTCCCCTTCATTCCCTCCTTAGCTCCAACCAAAAAACCCGAGACCGGCAGATGCACGTTCCTATCTGTCTTTCGTCTGTTGCCTGTCTGTTCTCTACGTAACAATCAGCATCAGTCTGACTTTGCCCGGAAAGCTGATTTTCCGAGTGAGGCGCAATTCCCTAGAACCATGGCGATGCTTACGAAACGAATGAATTTGATTTGTGGAAATCCCCCTCCCCTGACAGCTGCCAGGTATGTTTAAATGCATGCTTAATGGCTTTGGACCTGGATGTGAAGATACGAAGTTGTACGGTAGCAACGTGCAGAGCCAGGGTGGGGCGGGAAACGAAAATGGGGGATGGCGATTGGATGCTGAGGAGGAGAAGGAGGAGAATGGACGAACAGGTATGGTATGTACTGTATGTACAGGTGACAATGTACATCAGTTGACTGGACTGGGCAAGTGGGCAAAACCCTCATTTTAATGATTCATGACTTGTGATGGGGACAGGCCATGGCTGGTTCATGGAAGAGGAGGGCCCTTGCATTGTTATTCCCAACACCACGCACGCACTGGCTGGGTGAATTGAGGAGTCGCTTGCTTGCTTGCTTGCTCGCTCGCTCGCTGCATATGGAATCATTTGAGTTGGTGCTGACTGCTGGGTGGATCATGATTGGTCTGCGACCACATCATCGATGGATGGAGGGCTCAGATTGCAGTTACCACGCACTCTCCATAAGTAGTGTCTAGATGGCCGTGGCCACGTTGGGATCGATTCCTCTTTTTTTTGTCCTCCCTCTCCGCAACGCTCTTCCACTTTTTTCGCACATTTGTCTCCTATCCCAAACGAGTCAAAAACGCGTTAACAACAGATCAATCATGAAGACGTTCATCTTGGGCTTGAGCTCGCTGCTCAGTGTGGCCGCAGTGCCACATATGATGACGGACCCAGAGCCACCGTCGCTCTGTGACAAGTGTAAGCAAAGAATCGATATATCAATAAGACCCAACGGTCGATCAACAAAACAACAACACATGCTAATCCAGTATGATCCGTCCAGACACCGTGGCACTTCTCAAGGACAACACTGCCGACAACCAAAAGGCCCTCCTGACATTGGTGGTCAACACCGCCGTCATTGGCAACTACACCTCCAACCCCGGATCTCTCATTGCCGTCCCCGGTATTCTCGCTCCGGGTGAGGGAGACTTCGAAGGCGTCAACTTGCTCCCCTACTTCTCCGGTGGCCTCGCATCCACCAACGCCGGTGGCTTCTATGGTGTATCCGTCAACTTCCTCGACGGTGGAGGTGCCGACCCCATCAAGATGGGCTACCCAGCCAACGACGTCAACAGCGCTCAATAGTAAGTTCTTCCTCCCTTTCATCGATTCGACCTGGATCGATCCCAACAACAACAACTAACAACCTCCCCCTCCCTCGTGATCAGCATCCTCCTAACCCACCTCTACCCCTACTTCGCCGGACTTCTCGGATGCTCCCTCTTCGGCGCCACCGTCGAGCCCTACCCCGGCCGAACCTCCATGTACGAAGTGCACAAGTTCATGGCTCTGGACGAGCACGAAGTCGGTTGGTTCGTCACCAACGTCGGAAAATCCGCTGCCTCTTTCGGTGTCACCGATGACGATGTCGCCACTGTCGGAAAAGCTTTGCTGGACACTTTTGGAATGAACTGTGCTGCACCCGTCGCTATTCCTGCGACTGCTGAACCCGCTCTGCAGGCGATTTGCATCGAGGTATGATTTTTTTTTCTTTTTTGGCATCCCTTCCCCTTCCTTTCTCCCCCTCTTCCCATCGATGTGTGAAACGAACCATCTCGCTAACTCCTTTTCTTTCACCAGCCAACTTGCCCATTGGCCGATCCTCCTTCATGCGAGCTCTACCCACCATTCTTCTTCGAGCCTTACCCAGTGGGTGGAGGAATGAAGTAAAGAGAAAAAAAAACAAATCTTAGTAATGAATGACCTGTGAAATGCTTTTAATAATACTCAAACCAAACACTTGGGAGGACGAGCTTGCGAGGACGACCTTAGGAGGAGGAGCTTAGGAGGAGGAGGAGGGGTATGGGGGGAACGTGGAGATAAAAATATAATGTGAACGTCTTTTGATGATGAACAACAACATTTAATCCAATCGAAAAGAAACCCTCGTGATGTCGCCGCCGTCGTTGGGGGTTTTTTCTTCTTTTCTCCAGTACTTATTACTGTTAGAGATCAGCTTGACGTGTGTGTGTGTGTGTGTGTGTGTGTGTATGTATGTCGTGCGCCCCTTTGTGCTGTTCGTCTTCATGGCCTTCGATACATGAGAGTTTGTTCCGTTGATGCTGAAGTGAGGTAGGTACCTCTGTATTCGGCCGGATGTCGAAAGAGAGTTGGAAGTACACGTGTACACGAAGTATTGGTCTCATGAGGTACGTCCTTGTGGGGTGTCTTATCCTCTATCCAACTGTCCAGTGATATCTCCACAACTACTACACTGCGTAGCCTTCAATACAATTCCTGCGAAGATGGAATTCAATGTTCAAACACATAAGCGAGAGAACAGAAGTAGAGGACTGATATGAGTCGATTGACTGAGCTTTCGTTACATACTTCCAATAACGATTGCTGATATAGTCGCGAGAGTCTAGTCGTATAGAGCAGCAAGTGATAGTTCCATGCCCTCATCTAATCCTTCTACTTTGTAATGTGCTCGCATAGTCTCAGCGCATCGGCCTTTACCAAACGGCTTAGTGAAACAGCGTAGCACGCCCACTTTCGTCCACAGTAATGAGCTGTCCGTTTCTGCCCGTATACCAAGTTCGGACCCCCTGGTAGGTGCCCGTCTGTTTGGCCACCTAGGCCTCTTCACCTTGTCTTCGAAAGAAGTAGATGTAGGCAAATTTGGTCATTTCCTGCACATCGCCGCCAAGCGCGACTTTCTCGTCGTTGAAGAGAACCCAACCAGCCATCTTCTTGACGAAGGCGACGTAATGACCCGCGTGTATAGAGCTGCCCTTGTGACACACGATGCTTTGCAGAGAGAATTTTGCGGGTTTATCGTCTTTGGGAATCTCGACCGCAGGTGCAGCAGCTGCAGGGGCATCGTCAAAGTCACCTGTGGCTTCAGGATGACTGAACAACCAGTCCACCGCACGTTCCATGTCACCACTGGTCTCCTTGAGCGCTTGACGAGCTTGCGGTTCAGCAAAGCCCATGCCACAAAGATTACTGATTTTCTCTGGGTCAGCGACCGGGGCAGCTGCCGCATTAATGGGATCGTCGATGCCAGGATCTTCCATGTGCTCAAACAACCAAGCAGTAGCGACTTCAGCGTCTGAATTACCAGTAGCTTGCAAGGCCTTCTCACATCGCACTCGAGGGAATCCCATGCTCATCAGCATATCGAGGGCAGACTGATTCGGCTGGAATGTGGAACTGGAGCTTGAATCATCTTGGTCAACCAATTCTTCCTCGTGCGCCCGGTCGTGGTTACTGCGGTACATCTCCATATCGAAGACATCATCGCCGACAATGACTGGCACGTCCTGTTTGGTCGGGACCCAATTGACAATCTCGAACCGTCGAGCATTGACCGCCAGAATCACGGGAAATGTCTTGAACAGACTCTGCTTGGTGAATGTCTTGTTCTTGCAGCTGGAGCATACGAGATCTACTACCTCCGGTGCGGTGAAGTCGTCGAGGCATTGCTTGAGCGTGACAGGCTCAAATTCGGTCTTACCGATGTCCTTGCCAGTGCCTGGATCGCTGTCAATCATGGGTGAATCGCCACCGTAAACAGTGCGAGGTGCCTTGGCTATCCGGTTGATGGGTACAGCAACACTGATGTTCTCCATCTCATCTGTTCTGTACTTGACCTTTTTGCAGCCCGTGCATTGCAACCTCTGCTCCATATAGAACCGGAACGCGTCGACTGGATCATAAACCTGCGGATATTGCAGCTCTTCTGCTTTAGACTGCGAGCGGGACACCAATTTTAATATGTGAAGTAGAAACTCGAATGAATCTTGCTGTCGCATACTGCTGAACTCGGCATGACCCTTGCCCACAATCTGTTTCAGCATGCTTGGAGCGATGCCCTTTTGGTGAGGCTGCTCGTCTGGGTGTTCTGGTTGCTGGACGTCTGCATCTGGTCTGCTGTAACGTCCCGACAAGAGACCGTCGGCAAGCTTGCGTAGCTGTACTTCGAGGTCCTCCCCGGGCTTCGCGATCTCCATTGGGCCCGTACTCATAACATCCTCGGGCCTGTAGTAGCGCTTGGCAAACTCGGGCATGGCAAACAGCGCTTGCAGCACGGAAGCAAGATAGCAGCTGTTGCCCATGTTCTTCAAGCCGGTCAGGCCAGGTCCAAACAACGGCTTCAACTGCCGTCCTTCCGCATCGGTCATGGAGAAGTCGTAGTTGAGGTTGTACGTGAGATTCATCTCGCCCAGACTCTTCTCCGTCTTCTCGCGATCAGCAATATTGACTCCCCAATGTGCCAAGTGTTCAACCAGCTTCGGGTCTTTCCGCTCCTCATCGCAGGAGTAGCAATAGATGTCAGCGCTGCCATCAGCAGAGATGGAGCCCAGCTTGACTGCCACATGGTGCTTGGTCGACTGTGCATGTCCGACCTGGTGGCTGTTGCCGGGTGCGCCTCCAAACTGTTGTCTCCCGCAGCCCAGGTTGCCACAAGTCAGGCACATCCACAAGTTCTCCTTCAAGTCGCATTCGCCACAGTGGCCCAGATCGCCGCTGGGAATCTGACGCCCCGGCTCTTGTTCGAGAAAGGCAGTGTGGTCGCAAATGGTCAGTTCAAGTTCCCAAGCCTTGACCTCCTCCTGCTGTGCAAACGTGTTGGCGCTCATCACGCCGGCCACGACAGTGGCGACATCCCCTTCCGGTGCCATGCCATCCAGACCACACTTGAAGCACTTGAGATTCGTCTTGGTGTCGTATCTCTGCTCGTTTGTCTCAGCCACCACTTCGACTTTAGTGATTTTGGCGGGCGAAGGGCCGTCTTCTCGCTCCGACTGTGCTTTCCGCTTGCGAGTTCTCTGAATGTTGACGGCGAGAGGATGATCGGCATCCTGAGCGTGCTGCGGACCGTGAGCTCTGTCGCCGGCGCAGCCTCCGTTGAAGCAGTGTAAGCAGACGTCGATTCCCGCAGCATCGTCAACGCTGTCGAAGCAGAGCGTGCAGTCGTCTTTGTACACGGCGTCGGTGGGTCGAGGAGGTGGTCGGTGGAGGGTTTTGACGTGCGGACATGTAGTGGTAGCCATGTTGGAAAATGTGTCGATGTTTGGGGAAAGCTTCTGTTTGGGCACGCGATGTCTGTTGATGATGGTGGGGCGAGGTGGAAGTGGAAAGTGGAGTGGCGTTACGTCAATGAATCAACGGTGAATGAATTATTGACGCCGAATTGACGCACGGAGACGGAAGGCCAAAGTGGCCAATTCTCATGAACGTACCTTACCTTATGAATCTACTGCATACAGCACCTTTCTTTGATTCTACACCTCACCGTCGCCGCATGCGGCACCTTACCTTACCGTCGCCGTCGTCGCCGTATGCGGCGTATAGCTTTGTTACTACTACCGCTTTGTCGCTATAAGTTACTTATCAAGTCGTCGCCGCCGTCGCTATTAAAGTACGAACTATATATATATTTCTTTACTACTACTACTACTACTACTACTACTACTACTACTACTACAACTATACCCTACCGAGCTAAGTAAGAGTGCGCTCGCTATAGTACTCGTAGCGTACGCTAACCAAGCCTATAGTATTATCGCGAACGTAACGCTCGCGCTCGAGATACTATAAGAAGGCGACGATACTATAACTACGTTCGAAGCGCTATAAGCCTTCGAAGCGCGCTATAATAAGGACGACGACTTAGACCCGGTAGATTAGATAGACGATTAGATAGACAGTTAGACGGACGGTTAGATAGACGGTTAGATAGAGCCTCTAACGCCGGATCTAACGGTAGATCCGACGCCGGATAAGAGTAATAAGATAGATAATACAATAGATAATAATACCGAGTATGTCCTCGGCGGCGCTATCCTTAGCGGCGCTATCCTCGGCGGCGCTGTCCTCGGCGGCGCTGTCCTTAGTAGCGCTGTCCTCGGCGCTCTTTGTAACTTACTACTAATACTCTCTCTCTATAGTAGTACCCTGCCCGTTGATCCCTACCCTCGCCGCCCTACGACTACTAACGCCGCCGATTTCTAGTTTTGCGCTACCGAGAAGTAGTAGAGCTAGCTTAACGAGGCGAACGGCGAGGATACTAAGAAGAAGAAGGTTACAAAGAATAACCTACAGAAATTCGACTAGGCTAGCCGAATTATAGAGACTTACGAGAGGATTAACGTACTAGATCCGTACTATTACTATACTCGTCCGGGCCTATCCGTTCCGTATAAGGTAGACCGGGTAAATAGCAAGATATATGCTTATTATAAGCGATACGCAAAGGTAGGATATAATGCCGGTTAGCCTATAGAAGATATAGATAGCAGTAAGCTAGTACGTCTTACTCGGCGAGTCGCCGCTATCGAGGCACGAGTAGATAGCTTAGATAGGTACGCGCGTAGTTGGATTAGCTTCTTTAAGGGTAGATTCAATTAGGTTAGCGGTAAGAGCAGGTCCGTAGTATTAGTACTCGCTTAGTATACGGCTACTCTACGCTATAGGGGCGTCGCTCTATTGATTCTACGCTCGGACTACGGAGGCGAGACTCTCTTAGCCGCGGACGCGTATTATATAGTTCGTCGTACTACGTACGACGTAGAGAATAAGTTACTATAGAGCCGCGGTCTGCTAACGTTACTAGAGCTTACTTTTAGCAAGTACTACCGATATAGTACAAGTAAGATAAACTAGCGTATCGAGGCATAGTAGAATTAGCAGGCCAAAGCACTTAATAGATAGAGAGAATACTTCTACTCTCTTAATACGAGAGATTTATATAACCCTAACTTACTCCTAGATCGCCTAGCCTTCCTAGCGGTATATATAGAAATCATACGTACCGCGGTAATAGAGTTCGCCTATATATAGAATATATATAAGATCCGGAAGCAATCGAACCGTCTATACTTAATTCCGGGTATTCCGTATATACTATATTACTACCTAGAGCTATATAGTACGGCGTCGTAGGGGGTACGTATACCGGAGGCTATTATCGAGATACTCGAACAGAGTCTAGAAGGGTTTAGTAAGTGCCTTACCCCCGCTCGCTATACTACTTATTAATTCTAGGTAGATTTAGAGGCTTTTCTGCCTAACGAGACATATAAGTAGTATAAGGTCAATCTACTTACGAGCTATAGTCTCTCTCTACCTATTAGTAGAGCGTCCTTTAACTAATTGACTAGCGATCGTACGTACGAGTTAGTATATATTATACTGCGAATGTTGATTAGTAAGCATATTACCTCTAGGGAACTACCTATTCTTAGTAAGCTTAAGAAGCTACTAGCCGTACGGAATTAGATCCTCCGACGTAAGAGATAGGAGGTATTCGTCTATTACGCGCAATATAGTGTACCGAATGTAAACTAGGACTATAGTACGGTCGATTTCGAGTTTATATAATATAACAAAGAGGGCGGAGGGGCCGTAGAGCGCGGGGCGCGGGGTAGGGCGCCGGGGTAAGGGGCGGAGGCAAGGGTAAGTAAAAAATTCTATTAGCTTTTCTTCGGCGAGCCTAGCTATAAGCGGCGATAAGGTAAAACTATTCGTATACTCGCTATATTACTTATACTTCCTCCCTCTCTTACTATATGCTTTATAACCCCTATCGCAGCTATATCTATATTATAGTCGTAGCTACCTAAGTTATAGGCCGAGTACTGTCTAGTTTAGATATAGATCTACTATAAGACAACGTTCGGCAAGTTTACTTATTATAGCTAATATAAATAGCTAAATCCGGACGGTCTAACGGAGCGATTTATATAAGAGCTATTAACCGTACTCGAGATACGCCCTCGTCCTATACTAACCGCGTCGAATATACCGGCTCCGTTAGCCTAGCCTATACCGATAGTATTAGTACCGGCTCTACTAGTAAGGGTAAGCAGCTTTTCTAACGGCGAGATTTGATAAGTCGCCTAATAAGCTAGGGTTTCTAGACATTCGATATAATCCCCTAGTACGCGAATAACGAGCGTACTAGTACTAATACGTATTACCGATAGAGAGCCGCTACCGTAGTCGCTCTCTATACCGGTACTAGACTAGTTACCTACCGTTAATAGTCCGCGCCGGCGTCGACCCCGACGCCGACAACGACGACGACGTTAGCCGTAGCCTAGAGGTCGCTAACCGTCTACTTTGCATATACCTATAGGGTCTATACCTAGCGCTAGGTACTCAAACTAGAGAAGAAGACAAAAGTAGCAAAGTAGGACCTCTAGTAAGCAGAGCTCGTACTAATAGTACCTAATAACTTTACTAACTCTAACCGCCTCGCCGAGGACGATAATACTAGCCTCGTAGACTTCCTACTTAAGCGTATCGACCCCGACGACCTTCCGGTATAGCTAATCTATAAAATCCCCGACTTTGAGAGTATAATACTAGTAACTAGCTTCGATAAGGACGGCAAACCCCTTAAGGTATTATAGAAAGCAACGAGAACACCTATCGTCGCGGACGCTATAGCTGTATTCTAGATACTAGGGCCCCGAACGACCGCTCGCTTATATAAGGTTACGATCGTTATCTAGTTAAGAAAGCATCTACCGTCGCTAAAGCCGAAGAATCTGAAGCGTAAGGATAGGGAGAGTACTATAATCGACGAGCCCCCCCTCGAGTTATACTTACTACCTATAATACGCGAGCCTACCGTACTAATCGAGAGTATTAAGCACGACTTAGACGAGCTTTTTATTAAGAAAGAGAAGAGATTAGGGTAGATATACTCGGTAATTAATACGAGGCAGCTACTAGAGGTATAGGACCTCTCGGGCGACGGCGATAATACCGTCGCGACGATACGACGAGAAGAGGGTAGGTCCGGCGTAACGCTAGCAGTAGATAGCGACGGAGAGAAGATTAGTACTATAACAAGAAGGGCGGTAGCAGTAGCAAAGGCTCGGGGTTAACTTACTAGCGCTTGCAGCCGTACTTATAGGTAGGTAGGCGCTGAAGGTACTTAACTATATATAGACGGTATAGCTTTAACAGCGACGTACCCGGGGGGGGGGGGGGAGGGGAGGGGAGGCAATATTAGACAGTTTAATTACTACTCAATTTAATTATTCTATTTAATATATAGCTTACTAGACTATCGTATTACTACTAGTACTATTACCGCTAGTACTATTACTACTAGTACTATTACTACTAGTACTATTACTACTAGTACTATTACTACTAGTAGACGCCTAATCTAATATAGTCGGTAGTATAATACCTCTCTCGGGCTACAAGCGAGTAGCAAGGGCATATACTGTAATTCTAACGTAGAGCTACTATATATAGCGAGAGTAAATGTCGATAGTACCGTAGATCTAAATACCCTAGTACTCGAACTTGTAGTAAGCATCTATTAAGAGCGCGTATATTAGCCCGGATGTAATAATAGTACTATAGTGCTCTCTAGCTCTATCGTAGTATCGCTGTACCCTATCGGGGTTAAGTAGTCGGTATATACGGTAGATACGGTCCCTACGTAAATAAGTTAGTCTACGAGCGGCTATAAGTATAATAATATAGTATACCTCCTAATTAGGTTAGTTTTCGAGCGTAGGTATACGTAGAGGTTCCTCCGGCCGTACGTTTTAACCGACGACTTAGCTAGCTCGTTAGAGAGTATAGCAGCGATCTCTACCTCCGCCTCTGCCTATCGTTCTTAGGGTACCTGTTTGATAAACCCTAGCTCTTTGCGTATACGCCGATAGGTACGCTTTCCGATATTCTAGCCGTTAATACGTAGAATCTAGTAGGCCTCCTCGTCGGTAAGACGTAGGTAATAGTAGGTATAAGCGATTCGGAGGTATAGGGCCTTAGTATTACTTAATTCGAGCCGGGTTCGTACTAGCGTATACGTTCTTGTAAGCCCCTATAAAGTTAGCCGCCGTCGTAGCGTACTAAGCTCGATACGGACGCCGAATATAGTAAAGAGGTCCTCGCGGATAGACTAGTAGGTATGCCTATTAGCGTATAACCTAGTAATGAACTCGCAGAACTGCTCGTAATCTAGTACTTAACTACTACGAGCTCTAACGGTTCTACTACAACGGCGAGGTATAAGCGCGAGCGATAGTAAGGTAGGTAACGGAGGTAGCGGAGGGGTAGTAGACTGTCGAGGTATATGTATATAGACTGCGACGTATTCCGCGGCGGCGGCGGCGGTAACGGTAACGGTAACGGTAACGGTAACGGTAACGTAGACTATATACGACGGTGAGGTAGGCAACGAGGTATATATAGCGACGGCGGCGACGGTGAGGTAAGGTGCCGCATACGGCGACGGTGAGGTATAGAATCAAAGAAAGGTGCTGTATACAGTAGATTCATGAGGTGAGGTACGTTCATGAGAATTGGCCACTTTGGCCTTCCGTCCACGGACTTGCATCGCGTCAATTTCGCGTTCCTTCACTTCACTTTATCCCTCTTTCCTTTTCTCTCTCCCCTCCCCAACCCAGCTACATATAGTTACCTACCCTACTAACCCCCCAACCAACCCCCTCCTCTCCTCCTCCTCCTCCTCCTCCCCCTCTAAACGCCCCCTCCCTCCCCTGCTCATCCTCCTCTTCATTTCCAACCTCACTTTCGCCCTCCTCACCAAAGCACACCACACCCTCCCCCTCCCCCTCTTACTCTTTCGTCCCAAAAAACCCCCAGCAACAATGCTACTCCTCTTCTCGATCAGGTCTGTAGGCGAAGGCGGCGGGGTCAGATGGTAGAATTCATCGCCTCCGCAACCGCATTTGCAGTCGATTAGATCGGGGCGTTCTATTGGGGTGGGTAAGTCTGGTTTTGTGGGGTCTGGAGGAGGAAATATTGTGGTGAGGGAGTGTGGTGGTGGTGGGAAGTGACGGGTGTTGTTGTTGTTGTTTAGTTGTTGTTCATGAGGTGGTGGTGAATGGAGGAAGGTTTGTTGGAGGTGCATGGTGATGTTGATGTTGATGTGTTTAGTGATGATGTTGGGGGATGAAAATGGAAGAGAGTGAAAAAACAAAGATTTCATGGAGGTCTATACTATATCTACATCACATTGTTTCTATCCATCGTAAAAGTAACAGTTTAGCTAAACATCTGTCTAGAACCATCTCACATGAACGTCTCACATCAATGTCTCAAGAACCGTTGTTCACATTGTCCTGTCTCTGAACAACAGTTGCACCAAGCATCGCAGAGTCACTCGTCCCATTCCCCAACGCACTCATCATATAGCAGTCAGTCTCACGATACGAGACCCCTCGACACGACATTTCCATCGCACACCCATTCAAGCACTGCTCAAAAGTGTCCGCCGCAACACGACTCGCCATCCCTCCAGTGCGAAAATCCATGGAGCACCGCACTTGAAACCGAGCAGTACCATTATACGAATTCCACAAAGTCCCATTATCCGCCGGGCAAGCGAGTGGCAAGCGATACATCTGTAAAGCGTCAGCACCACCGCACCACGTCGTAGAATTTCCCGGACAGCTCATATCGCAAGCCGATTGACGGATTGGATGTGAAGCATTGTCGAATGTGTTTCCGTAAAAGCATTCTCCGCCGAATTCAACTCCGAACCAGGTGACATTGCGTTTCTGGGCTTGAGCTGCACACGCGGGAATGGTTAGGGAGTTTGTAGGGTCGTAGTATACATTCGATAGAGCGCGACCGTTGTTGGGCTTTTCGTTGAAGCAGCCCTGTGCTATGTAGTTGCTTGAGCTGGGAACTACAATTGTAGGGGATGGTGGTGCGGAGCTGTTGCTGGGAACAGCGTACAAAGTCAGACCATTGGGACCGCCGCAGATTTCGGTTTTATCGCCTGCACATGGCATGTTGCAGCGGCCATCTGTTGCGGGTTTGGAGCTGGTGGAAAGGCTTGATCCGCAGTAACATTCGGTGGCGTATTCGGTGGCGAAATATTGGTATCCCGAGCAGAAGCTTGCGCAATTCTCGTTCGTCATGTTGTTATTGTTGGCACTCTTCTGGTTGATTGCACGGCCATTTACTTCGGTGTAGCAGCCCACGTATTTGAATGTTCCAACCTGAGTAGGCGCACTTGGCGCTATAGAGGTGATGGAGGACGACGAAGACGTCGTGGTGCTTGTAGAAAGTGTTGTCCGTGTCGCTGAAGACGAAGTACTGATCGTTGGGGTCGCAGAGGAGGTCGAAGGGGATGAGCTGGCCGTAGCTCCAGTGCTGGAGCTCAGGGTCGACGAAATGGAGTTGCTGGTACTTGTCGAAGGGACAGAGCTGCTGGTAGTCGTCGCAGAGATAGTGCTGCCGTTACTAGTCGAAGAGACAGTAGTACTGCCAATACTCATCGAAGAACTAGAGTCACTCCCTTTCGCCGTAGACGCGGCAACTGAGCTGTTGCTGCTGCTACTGCTAGACTGCAAAGTAGTCGACAAAGAGACCACCGAACTTGTCATGGATGGATCAGACACCACTCTCGCCCCAAAGACGCCATTATAGACAGCAGCACCAACCATATTCTTCAAATAACAAGCAGCACCAGACAACGCCACATTGATACAGCCATTGGTTTTAGCACATACGTCGATGCATTGTTGGAAGCTGTTGACGGCTAGGCTGGACATATCGCCGCCTTGATGGTCGATACCACACTCAATCAAGAATGTGACGCCGTTGGAAATGTAGGTCGTGCTGTTACTTCCGGGGCAAGTTGGAGGTGTGGCTGTTGCTGAAGTCGATGAGGTTGTTGAAGTGCCGATGACTGTTGACGTGGAAGTTGTGCGGTCTGGGAAGGTCGATGGAGATGATGTGCTGCTTTCCGAGTTGGATGTCAAACTGGCGGAGCTTGTCGACGTAACAGAGGAAGACACACTCAAGCTTGAACTCGTCGCAGAAATCGAAGATACACTACCAGAGGTGGAAGTGGACACAAGTTCAACGAATTTCGCGCCCCAAACACCATTGTTCACAGCTGCTCCCAGAGTAGACTTGAGATAGCACGCCGCTCCCGATAAAGCGACATCGACACACTGTGAATTCTGGGCGCAAGCATCAATACATGCTGCGAATGAGTTGACATTAAGTGATGTCAAGTCCCCACCAACGTGGTCGATTCCGCATTCGATGAGGAATTTCTTGCCCCCAGAAGTGACCGTAGTTCCATTTGATGCTGGACAAGAAACGTCCGTTGGAGCAGTAGATTCGACGGCAATGGTACTGCTGCTAATAGTGGTAATCGTATTGGAGGCCGTAGTAACACTGGTAATCCCCGTGCTCGATGTCGAGGATTGAATACTAGAAGATGATGTCGAAGAGGATATGGTGCCATTCAATCGATAGAGTTGCATCCGGCTACCCGCTCCGCAGTACTGACTATTATTCCCACTGCAAGACATGTTGCAATCGGTGTCGTTGGTCAGTGACGACGACGAGGCAATGGTACTGCCACAATAACATTCGGAGCTGTATTGGAGGCCAAAAAGCGAGTAGCCAGCACAGAAGCTCATACAAGAGTCAACAGTCAGAGACTTCGAGTCCATCGTCTTCGAACTGAATGTCTTGCCTCCAGTCTCCTTGTAGCAGCCCGCGTAGCTGTAGCTGCCAGACTGTTGCGTGATGGCAAGAATGGGAGATGTAGTGTTCCCGTTGAATTTCAGCCTGTCTCCAAAGACCGACAACTGGGCTCTGCCTTGATTATCGTCGCCGCCACAAGTTTCATTCTGAGCTCCTGAGCAGCGGAAGTTACAAGCGCTGTCGTCGTCCAGAGTAGTGGGTATCGCATTCCCACACCAGCATTCACTGCGGTAGCTTGTTCCGGCGAAAGTCCATCCGGCTTGGTAGCAAGAACCTGTACAACGCTCGATGGAGTTGTTGTCGTCGGTGTAAATGTTTGTGGCGAGTTGCCTGCCTGGAGTCAGGTCGCGGAAGCAACCTGCATAAGCGTACTGACTTGTGCCATTCGCTAGGAGAGGTCCAACCTGTGGAGCGATAGAATTGCAATTGAATTGCAGAAAGAACTTTCCGCTGTCCGTGTTGGTGTTAATCGTCCACTGAGCATGACCCTGCTCAGTTGGAGTATTGACTTGTCGCTCCAGGGCGGCGCAATAGAGGGTAGCGTTCTGACTCTGGCCTGCTCCAATGATAGTACCTTCAGCCAAGTCAATATTGTTAGCTGCTCCCACTATACCAGGGACGCCGTATGGGGCCTTCGAGACGGTCAATTTCAGGGGCGAAGCAGTGCTTGATCCGTTATTTGTGATTCGCAGAATCAAATTCCGTGTCGTCCCTTCCTGTACATCGCCAAAGGAGAAGTTCTGGCCTGTGTATGGTATCCACGATGATCCATCTGGCGACTGAAACTCGACAAGCTGCCCAGGAGCACTGCCAGCCGTACCGAAGACGTTGAGAATCTTGTTACCTCCATCAGAGAACACAGTTGCGTAGACTGCTTGATTTCCAGCGTTAGTCGCGTTATATGTGATGCCAATAGTGGCCTGTCCATTGGCCGCAATGGTGAATGGGACACCACTAAAAGTGAAAGGACCGACTTGAGCGCTGCCATCGCTGGTAGTATTGGGAGTCACGAACGGGCCTTTTTCGGACACGAGAGAGTAGCTCACATTCTTCACTTTCAGCATCATGTCGCCACTGTTGAGCAAGAATGCTGAGCTTGAACTTGGTCCTGAGCCGATCGTGGTCTGGAAACTGACTTGACCAGGCGAGATGGACAATACTGGAGCAGCAGAGTTTGCCGTACCTTTGAGCGTGATAGGTGTGTTGGCAGAAAAGCCAGTGACCGCATTGCTCGTATCAGCAACCACGTCGCTCGAGAGCAGTCCGACGGTCTTTGGTGCAAAGTACGCCTTGAACGTGAAGACGTCGTTGGCGTTGAGCAACAAGGGCATGGCAGGGAGACTGTCGATTCGGAAATTCGGGTTGCCAACAACATTGAGCGCAGTCAAGGTCGTCTGAACATTGGCCGTACACTTGACGGTGAGGGGATCAGACGTGTTGCCAGTCGGAGTGTTGGGAAAGGTGTATGGCGAGGAGCAGTTGAGCGGCAAGCTCACGGGAGATCCAAACGCGTGAAGAACACCCTCCAGAGTTGGAACATATGCAATCCCGTTTCCAAATGAGATCTTTGCGAATTTGGCCACATTTGGAAAGTTGAAGGATTTTATCAGGGTCAATTTACCATCTTTTGGCATGGCGTCGTAGATTCTCAGGTTCTGTCCCTCGCGATCAGTCGTCCAAAGTAGCGCACTCCCGTCTTGTCCGTTCAGAGAAGTGATGGTACCATGCCCAGTTCCAAGAATACCCGCATTCTTCTCAGGCGTATCCGCGACCTTTGTGAAGACGGCATTGCCTGCCGCGTTGCAACTGAATTTGAACACATGGGTTTGGAACGTCGTGACAGGCACATAGACGTAGCCTCCACCCAGGGGGTTGACGCCAGCTCCAGCATACACCGAATTCTCGTTCTCAGTCACCTGAATGGCAGCATCCAATCGATTTTCGCCCATCTGGTAGCCGCCAAGGTTGTCCGTGTTCAGCCAGTATGTCTTACCAGACTTTCCCGTGACCATTCCGATGCGTCGACTATTCGGGCATGTGAATGTGTCTGAAGGTAACAGCTGGAATGGCGTAGTCCCGAGATCCTTGTCCGCTCCATCGAGTTGCGTCTTCTCCCATGGCATAAAGAAATCAACTGGCTGAATTGTACCATCACTGTTGATCTTCATGTTAACAACCGCCTCTTCTAGCGAAGTGGGTGGATTTCGACCTTGCACAGGGCGACCATTGGCAGGCAGCTCCGATGCGTATCCGTTTCCTGTCGAGAAGAACATGCTTCCAGCACCGTCATAGGCGAGTCCACCACCGGACATCCAGACACCACCGCCGGGCACAGTGTTGGCAGCAGGGCCACCCTCAGTAGCAAATGCTTCCACAATGGCACCTGTGGTTCTGTGGAAGCCAATGATAGCTCCGGTATAGTTGTATTGGATACAATGCGATGCCCATCCGGTGTAAATGTAGTCGCCGACTTGAAGGAGAGCAGGTCGCTGATGCTGATTGCCCCCAATGAACATCCTCCTAGGGTTGTTACGGAAGACGGTACCATCGACGAGCGTCGGGAAGCCTGCAGCCTCCGAGAGGTCGGCGGTATTGATAGCGTGAAAGTAGTAGCGGCCATTGAGACGTCCTGGTGGCTTGCTTGGGCTGAAATTGCCATCTTGAAATTGAGGAGCGTAGGTTTTGGCAGTCAAATACCACAAACCCGTAGACGGATCGATGACACCGGTCGCCGTGATGCCAATTGTCGGGTTGATATCCACACACCCTTCGAGCTCTGCTGTCAGAAATGGTACGTGAAGATTCCGCTGTGCCACAATTGCACCCGTCTTCGCGTTCAATTTGTATATATTGTTTTGCGTAGTTGCGATGAAGACATATTGCGTGTCTCCGATTGTGTATACCAGAGGCGATGCGAATATTTGCTCTTTGCCAAGTCCATTGAAGTTGCCGGGAATGTTGGCGCTCCATATCTTTCCAAAATTGGGGCTGCCGACGATCGCGGGATCCTGTGCCTGTGTCAGCGGAAAAGTCCACATACTGTACCAGTCAGTCATCTCACCATGTTGTGATTGGTCTCATAGCCTGTTCTTGAGTTACCGCCACCCCATGTGATGGTGTCGGTAAGCGCCTGACCAGCCGCTGGTAGGGAGAAGAGGCATGATACGAGCGTGGAGTATATGGCACTAGTGAAACGCATGCTGGGCGATCGAGAAGTGCCGAGCACTCGATTGTTGAGTGGAATGTGCAGTCCCTTCCTGGAGAGCTTATGGATGGGACAAATTGTTGTTTAAAAGGCATGTTCCCCCATCTGGCCGCATCCTGAATGCCGTTGCAAGAAACGGCTAACCATGTGGTGTGGCGTCTGCATGCGCCGCATCACTCCTTTCGCGCCAGTAGCACATCTCTCGTATACCAGCAGAGCGGGAATCCCGAGTGTTGGAGACAAAGCCTTCGAGCATGCTGCAGCCACAGGAGATGTCCTCCGAGACTGAACAGGAATGGTCAATATGCCACGAAGGCAGTGCGTGCAACGTCTAATCCCAAAGCGATCCATATGCTCGCCCGTTCTCGGTATCGTGGCGAGCCTGGCTCGCAGCCTAGATTGTTCGCTCAGTAGGGGAATATTGGAGGCGCTATACCGAGGCCGAGAGGCTGGCGTAAGGATGATCAGGCTGAGATCAGAACACCTCAGTGCCATTTGCTCTACTTGAATCAGCAATATTGGCGACTTGCATCTTGGAAGGCCTTCATAGCGGCGGTGGTCTGGCTCTGGTCCATGTACCCTGAGCGGGTAACTACTGTGCACGATGTCGAGTCCCACTTTAGCTCGTGACTTTATTACTCCCTAGGTCACATTTTCGCGGTAAGACTTGCAGAGCGGATTGCGCACGTACGAGTAAGTCTAGAACTTGACCATAGGGTTTCCTTGGCAGTCGTCGGTGATTCCAAACCTTATGGACCCCTACGCCCAATCCGAGATGTGAATAAGCGACTGTGGCTTGTGAAGGGCTTTACGCCTCCGCCGGCTCCTATAACATAAGCTACTCGCAGTATCTCCGTGCTCAGATTGACTCGAGGTAAAAGCATTGACCCCTCAAACGGTGCAGAGAACCCGTAGAGTCAATATGTCTCTTTGGACTCTTCGTTCGAGCTCTTCGCTAGTCTAGTCTTATCTTACGCTTCGGAAACTCCCTCGATACCCATACAACTGTAGCACTCTGTATCCAAATCAGCGGCTCGCAGATGAACCTACTTGCAGAAGGCTGCTGGACTTGGCGTGGCGTGCAACAACAACTTATTCACTCTAACGCCCATGGGAAAACGCCCCTGAACTCTCGAAAGAGCTGAAAAAGCATAACCCACGAATGAAGCGCAAACTTTCCCGACTTTTCGGAGTGACAGTGATAAGTTTGTCTATATCTGGCGTACAATCGAGGCCGCAGGATTGAAGCGTCTGTAATTCCACGGAGATCATGGCATGAGATGCGCTGGGGATTTATGATGGCTCTCCTTGTCGTCCGTTGCACATTCTCAACACGACAACGCTACAAGCAGCAGTACAAGAGTCTCCGTTCGTGTTAGATCAGGCGACGTACCTCAGATCCAGAAATACTACAAAACATCTGGAGCTTCATGTGTCCATGCTCACCCCAGCATGTTCGCCACTCTCCTTCACTCTTTCCAATTGTCCGAAAACTCAGTACAGTCTGGCATGTGACTTGTACTGTGTGCCAGCCTCAGCTCCATGCACATCACACTTCGTTCCTCTTTCTCCCATTGCATACTCTTGACAAATATCGCATTTCTCATCAGAGTAGAGATTTGCCGTCTCAATCATGCTTCCAAAAGGTAAAGCAGTCAAGAAGACCTTACTGATCAAACTTCCAGAGTCGACATCATAGTCCGTAGCCAAGTGCTTGGGCTGCGGATCAGATAGACGTGGATCTTCGAATGGTACGAGCGGCAAGTGAGCTGTATCCGCAAAATTGCCTCTGGTGGAGGCGAAAGGGTAGTCGACCAACTCGCTCTGCGTTGGGCGATTTGAAGTGAATACGTGCTGATATTGCCATAGAGGGCGGGGATTTTGTTGAATCTCAGGTGGGTTTGATTCTGCAACATTGTGTCGCGTAGTTCCTGGGGCCTCTGTGTAGCTGGGACAGTGCTGGAAGCATGAGGGGGCTGGTGGATCTCTGGCATTCGGGTAATCTGACCACTCGCATGGGGGAAGCGACTCCGTTGCTTCTGGCTCTGAAACCCTCATAGCCTCCAACATTGCCTTGCTCTTAGATGGTCGACTCCGTTGCCAGGTGACATCCTTTCGTGCGACTCTTGTGTGCCATGCCGGGTCATCCCGCACACGTCCCATCTCATTGGGCTGGGGTACTGTGGCCCTGACGTTTCTCCCCTCCTCACCTATAAGCCAGTTCTGTCGAGGTGAGGTGTCTTCTTCCGGCGATTGCTCGTCCGAGGAAGTCATACTAGAATCCGATATGACAGGGCGGCAGTACGCGGAGAGAGATGCCGACATATCAGATCCCTTCACTTCGATCAATTGATTCAGGCCTGTTCCACGGTGTTCACAGCGCGTCGCGGCCTGTCCGCTATGTAGATATGTACGGCAGATCCAAGTCGATCCGTTCGGCTCGGTGACCATATCGCTAGGTCGACTGTCACGTGAGCATGATGTCTTGGGACAGTGAACTGGTGTTATGTTTGATTGTCTATGTCTTGTATGTTGATGTCTTGGTTTTGACGGAGCAGCTTGACCTTGTCGCATTTGTAGGAGCGCATCCTGAAAGCGGCCGCAGTGAGACACGTAGGTAAGCGAGAACGGCAGTCGGTACTTACTTCGAGTCTGTCATATTCAGGTAACTCCTGTGACGCTCGTCGCAACTGATCAAGATCTTTGAGATCTTGAAAGAACGGCATTGACACGCCATCCTTCACCAGGTCCTGATTCCCTCGCATGCTGTCATCGATGGGAAGCCATTGAGTGTGATACAGCTTTGGCGGTGGCGGCGAAGCAACCGAGACCAAGGAAGACTTACTAAGAGCTTTTTGATTGCCCCGTAAACTCTTCGCGCGAGGTTGAGATGAGGATGACATACTCTGCTGTCCCGTCATGGCTATCTGATCTTCGAGACACAAGCCAACAAGCCAGCAGTACTGGTGTAATTAGTCAGCCTATGACCGGATGAGGAACTGTCCAAGTGAGTCCTGTTTCGGAGATGCCTGATGGTGTCTAGCAGTGATGTGAGGATCCAGCCAAAAAGGAGACGGAGAAGAGGTAGAAGAAGGGAAGAAGGAGGCGGGGTGTGCGAAGAACCCCATATATGTGAGCTTGCATGGGCAAAGCGCACGGACTTTTCCGAATCCTTCCAATGCTGAGGTTACAAAGTTGTGACACAGTGATCGGATAGTGCACCATATGACCAGCAGGACAGAGGGCGTCTCCGTACAACGGCGATTATATGCCGTGCTGACCGTAAAGCCTGGTGAGCATCCCGTCTGGCCTGAGAAGCGGATGCAGCTCGACGTGCACGCCTAGAGTAGGTCAAAGTCATCAAGCTTGTCTCGATACTTCATGATGTTCCTCTTGATCTTCGAGGAGTCGACCCAGGTGACGAAATCTTCCATGTTTCTGTATCAGGGGTCAATATCCTGGACTTCTCAGTGTATCGGCAACGTCTCATACCTTGTGACAAGAAATGCGGAATCCGTGATGACTTCGGTCCCAACTCGTACCTGGATCCACGATTAGAATGCGATAGAGCAGCGCAGATTCTGCCAACTCACGTGTCCTTGCTCGATGAACTTGTTGGCCGCGCTGACAGTTTCCGCCTACAATCCACGTCAGCATATAACTCGAGTTCCCAGCACCCCAAGCTTTTCCCTCGTACCATTCGCAACCTCGTCATCACCACTCCTAGTCGTCGTCGACAAAAGGCCGACACGGTAATCTTACGCTCAACATCAGAGAGCTTTCCTGTGCCGCTGCCACCGACTCCCAGCAGTCCCATATCATGCAGCTTCTCGAGCAGTAGATCCTCTTGCTTCCGCCTGAAGAGTGAATCCGGTGGTAGAAGGGCGACTCGATGGGCGAGATGTCTAAGCTTGCCGCATAATCGGTTGTAGCTGGTGTAGTCGGCAGGTTTGCTGATGGAATATCGTCGCACAATTTCGGCCTGGCGATGGTTGTCGTCGGATTTGTAGTTGATGAAGTCAACTTTGCGCAGGAGCTTGGACTCGTGATGCTTCAGTTTACGGACCATGTTTGCGATGGTCTCGTGGCAACGGTATGAGCAGTTGTCGCAAGAAGAGAAGTTGTTCAGATTTCCACGAGAAGATGTCGACGGGAAGAAAGCGGCAAGTGGGTCGTTATGGCTGCCTCAGGCCCTCAACCTAGTCACTCACACTCCCTCGTCAAAATTTGGGACAGTCATAGCACAACGACGTCAACATCATTTCGTGCCACTCCGATTGGGAACGGCTGGTCAACATGCCTGTGGTTCATATGCTGGACTATGCCGCTGGCAACATTCGATCACTGGTCAATGCCGTGGAAAAGCTCGGCTGGCAAGTCGAATGGATCAAGGATCCCAAGGACATTGAAAAAGCCGCGGTGTGTAGTATCAAACACACTTCACTCATATTATGACAGTAGCTGATGGCTGACAGGCGCTCAATAAATGATGTAGACTCTCATACTGCCTGGTGTGGGCCACTTTGGTCACTGCCTGACACAATTCTCTAATGCCGGATTTGTCGAGCCGGTCCGAGAACACATTCGTTCTGGCAAGCCATTCATGGGCATATGTGTTGGTCTGCAAGCGCTTTTTGAAGGATCCGCAGAAAACGACAAAGTGCCCGGACTCGGCATCATCAAGGGACGACTGGAGCGATTTCGGGATGACGACAAGAGTGTTCCGCAGATTGGTTGGAACTCCGCGAACACTTCTGCCAGCGACCAAAGTATATATGGCATGCGACCTGATAGCAAGTACTACTATGTCCACTCATATGCTGTGCCGTACCGGGAAGGGCAGTTTGAGCAAGACGGCTGGACTGTCGCTAAGGCTCGCTACGGCAACGAGGAATTCGTGGGAGCCATTGCCAAAGACAATGTCCTAGCCACGCAATTCCACCCCGAGAAGAGTGGTGCTGCAGGTCTGAGAGTTCTGAAAGCATTTCTGGAAGGAGTGAAGTCTGCACCACTTTCAAAGGAGCTTTTTTCAACCAAGGAGGGACTGACGAGAAGAATCATCGCGTGTCTCGACGTTCGCAGCAACGACCAAGGCGACCTCGTTGTGACGAAAGGTGACCAGTACGATGTTCGCGAAAAGTCGGGCGACAACGCAGTCCGAAATCTCGGCAAGCCAGTGGAGAAAGCTCAACAATACTACGAGCAAGGCGCAGACGAAGTCACTTTCCTCAACATCACATCCTTTCGAGACACGCCACTCAAAGACCTGCCCATGCTCGAAGTTCTGCGGCAGACTTCTGCCACAGTGTTCGTGCCTCTCACAATTGGCGGGGGCATTCGTGATACCACGGATCCCGAGACCGGCCGTGTAGCACCCGCTCTTGAGGTCGCGACCCTCTATTTCAAGAGTGGCGCTGATAAAGTCTCCATCGGCTCTGATGCTGTCACAGCAGCCGAAGAATATTATTCCAACAATAAGCAACTTTCCGGAAAGACGGCCATCGAGACCATTAGCGAGGCGTACGGAGCCCAAGCAGTCGTTGTTTCGGTCGATCCAAAACGCGTGTACGTCTCCGACCCAAGCACCACAACTCACAATCTGGTGAATACATCCTTCCCGGGGCCTAATGGCGAGAAGCACTGCTACTATGCCTGCACCATTCGAGGAGGCCGCGAGACACGTGACCTTGACGTGGTCCAACTCGTCACTGCTGTAGAAGCCATGGGTGCTGGCGAAATTCTCCTGAACTGCATTGATAAAGATGGTACCAACTCTGGCTTCGATCTCGAGTTGATTCGCAGTGTCAAAGCTGCAGTGAAGATTCCCGTGATTGCAAGTTCTGGAGCAGGTAATGCCGATCACTTCAAGGAAGTATTTGAAAAGACCAATGTTGATGCCGCGCTCGGAGCGGGGATGTTTCACCGTGGGGAGTGGACTGTGAAGCAAGTCAAAGAAGAGCTGGGCAAGACGGGGTTGATGGTTAGGAGGTTTGAGGAGACCATTTGAGTGTCATATCCGAGACTGGCAACATACCTACCTATACAGACACATATGCAAAGCGCTCCATTTATTTCAGCACAAAGAAATCATCTTCACCACTCCTACTGACTACTGACTACTGCACCGGTGGCACCGGTGGCTCATCTTGCACTCCATTCAATAGCCCCAACTCCTCCAAAGTCCTTCCTCCCGGCCTCGCCAATCTCCACACAACCTCCTCCCTCCCCTCCAAATCTCTCAAATCCTCACACCTCGTAAACCCAGTCTTTTCCAGCACTCGCATACTCCTCACATTCTCCACATCGACATGCGCTTCTACAAACTCCCATCCACCTCCCCGCCCCTCATCACTATCTCCTATTAATGCAGACGACGTAGAAGAAGAACAGGAAAAGGCCACATCCTCCCAAAACCACTCCACCCACCCCCTCAACGCCTCCGTCGCATACCCACTCCTCATAAACTCCGGATGAAGTAAGTACCCACAACTCGGCAAATGAAACGATCCCACAAGACCAATCACCCGTTCTTCATACCCTTTCCCTCCCTCTCCTTTCTCTTCTGTAGCAGAAGAAGAAGAAGAAGAAGAAGAAGAAACCGAGCATCGTTCCCGAATCGCGAAATTAAAAACTTCCGATCCGACAGCCCGAGCGGAAAGCCATTGTCGGCCTTGCGCGAGAGAGGTGACGGGAGGGGAAGAAGTGTATTGCATGACTTGGGGGAGAGTGATGAAGGACATGATTCCTTGCTCGAGGTCGGACATTTGGAGGGTTTGGAGGTGGAGGCGGGGGGTCCAGATGGTTTTTGAGAGAGGGGTGGGGATTTCATCTGCCATGAGGTGGATAGAGGAGGTGGTGATATGGGAGTGAGGTCTGTTATGTAAGGTAGGTAAGTACTACTGGTTATTTAAAGTATCGTCTTGGCGTTTTCATCGCGCGAGTCTCGAGAGACGCGACTTTGGCTTCTACGCGTCATCTTCGATATATCGATGATCCACACTCATGCTTGCACTGCAGTACTGTATCGTGACAAGATGCCTAAACGCAAAGCCGTGAAGCAGTTGGAACGAGAAGATTCGGAGCTTACGCCTCCCCCCGAGGGACTACTCGACAACGCCGCAGTCACAACGTCATCTCCTGGCAAGAAGCGCAAGATTTTGAAGAAAGAGGCGGTGGCTGTAGAGGAAACGTCACCAAAGAAGACCAGGAGGACAACTACAACGACGACGACGACGACGACGGCGAAGAAGAAGGGGAAGAGCACAGTCAAGGTTGAAATTGAGGAGGAAGAGGAGGCCGAACCTGGCGCAGACGCGAGCCCGACGACCAAGGCGAAGACTCAGCGCAGAAGCAGAAGCATCAAGGGGGATGCCAAGGAGGATATCAGAGAACAAGGAGACGACGACGATAAAAACGATACACAATCCAAGATTCCAGAAAAGAAAAAACGACAAAGCAAAGCAGCAGACAAGTCCGCAGAGATGCTCTCCCCCCCTCTCGCAGCCCGCACAACCGGCCACAAACTCCTCCTAGGAGCGCACGTCAGCGCCTCCGGAGGCGTACACAACTCCGTTCTCAACAGCATACACATCGGCGGCAATGCCTTCGCCCTCTTCCTCAAATCGCAACGAAAATGGTCCAATCCCGCTCTCACCGACCCACAACGCACCTCCTTCCTCTCCGCCTGCGCACAACACCACTATACCCCCTCGGAACACATTGTACCTCACGGCTCCTACCTCGTCAATCTCGCGCACACAGAACCCGCTCGCATCCAGCAAGCGTATACATCCTATCTCGACGATTTGCAACGTTGTGAACGATTAGGGATCAAATTATACAACATCCACCCGGGAAATAATCAATGCAATGATCGTGCAAAAGCAATCAAACAACTCGCAGAAAATATCAATCGCGCGCACACCGAGACGGAATCCGTCATTACTCTTCTCGAAAATATGGCTGCGGGGGGAAATGTCCTCGGCAGCACATTTGAAGATTTACGAGATATCATCGCTCTCATCGAAGACAAACGTCGAATCGGAGTGTGTATCGACACCTGTCACGCCTTTGCCGGAGGATATGATTTGCGCAGTCCAGAAACTTTTCACGCGACGTGGAAACACTTTGATGCAGTAGTAGGAATGCAATATTTAAAAGCGATGCATCTCAACGATAGTAAAGCACCGTTTGCTTCACATCGAGATGTGCACGCGAATATTGGAACGGGATTTTTGGGGTTGAGAGCTTTTCATATGTTGGTGAATGATGAGCGGATGTGGGGTTTACCGTTAATTTTGGAGACGCCGGTAGAGGTACGCGATGAAGAGGGACAGGTGGTGAAGGATGAAAAGGGGAAGAAGGGGAAAGAGGACAAGGGGATTTGGGCGCGTGAGATTAAAATGTTGGAGGGGTTGGTAGGGATGGATGTGGAGGGGAAAGAATTTACAGAATTGGAAGCGAGGTTGCAGAGGCAAGGGGAACCGGAGAGAAAGAGGTTGGCGGAGCAGGCGGATAGGAAGAAGGTGAAGGAGGATAAGAAGCAGAGTAAATTGAATTTTGGGGGGAAGGGGAATAATAAGAAGAAGAGGAAGAAGGGAGAAGAAGAATTAGACAGTGAAAATAGTGGAGAGGAAGAAGAGGAGGAGCAGTAATACGCCAAGTGAAGAGTGGTATGCGCATATTATCATGATGGTAATCACTTACGGCTCGTGCCAGGACCCCAAATGTGCACGGACCAAGCCACTCGCGGTATAGGACGTGCTTTCTCTGTGACACAATATATTGACCACGCTGCTTTGAGCAGACTCGATCTGTTATTCAAAACAGCATCAGAGATGGAAAACAAAGATGGAGATCCTCGCGCTGTATCCCATCTCTCTCACAGTGACTGACAGCTTCAATCCTCGAGCTTTCAAAACCCGATTAGAAAAAAAAGCAACAAAGGGATTTGTATAAGAAAAGGGGTAAAAAGTAAATTAACATTCGAAAAAGGACTGATTTTTCGTGTATCTCTTCAAGAACCATGACCCTCCCCCTCCTCCTCCTCCTCCTCCTCCCCCTCATCCCCACCAGCCCGCGCCACCCTCCCATCCATCCTCCTGGCCAACCGTCTCCAAATCGCACAGGCCTCGACAACCGTGGTAAAAAACAAAGCCGAACCCAATCCAATCCACAAGCCACTAATTCCCATCTTTAGTGGCCCCAATTCCAAAAAAATCGCCAGAGGAACCGCATACAAATAATTAATCGTCATAGTACACCACGCTCCAATATCTTGCCAACCAAATCCTCTCCCCACACTGTGAGGCCAATTGGCCGTCGAATCGAATATCATAAACATTGCTGCATAAGGGAGAGCTGCGCGGACAATGCTCGCGACAGCCGGGTCGTGGATAAGGTAGGTGATGGTGAGATGTATCAGGATTATACCCAGACAAGCATCGAAGAGGCCTGCTATAGCGAAGACTCCAGCGTACCATTTGATGAGTTTTTTTGTTTCAGAGAGATTTTTCCCTGCGCCGACGAGTTGTCCGATTCGTGTGGAACAGGCCACGGAAGCGGAAAAGGCAATATGCCAAACCAGAGTAGCGATGGTTCCCAAAAAAGTTTGACCGGCGAGTGCAGCGTCGGAGACATACGCGGTGCAGAAAGTGAGAATTTCAAAACACATCCATTCGCTCAATGTCATGAGAGTTCCCGGGACCGCCAGCCGGAGAATAACATTCCATTTCCTCCGCCACTCCTTTCGAATCTCAGATCTCTCAGGCCAACATTTCATCGTCGCAGGATTGCCAAATCGCACATACAACCCCAATAAAACCGGGCGAAGCACATTCGTCAAAGCAGCAGAAAGAGCAGCTCCAGCAACACGCATATCCGCTCGATATACCAACCCATACGTCAAACCCAAATTGACCGGTAAACACGCCAACAGAATGACCAACCCCCCAGTAAAATCTCCTTGAGCTTGTAAAAATCTCTTCCCATTCTCAAACGTCACAAACCCCGGGACGCCAAGTAACGTATACCGTAAAAACCCACTCGCGTGCATCGCCAATGTCGTCGAAGGAACAATCCATCGAATGATCGGTCCAGAACACATCCACAACCCTCCAATCGGAACGACGGCTACGACATGCACTAAAATCGTGGCGCGGATGGTATATAATCCCACTTCGGAGAATTTCGAAGATCCGTAGGCTTGGGAACAGAGGGTATCTAAGGCCGTGGCCATGCCTTCGAAGACGGCAAAACCGGTGATGTTGGCGGTTGTGATTCCGAGGGAGACGCCGGCGATTTCTTCGGTGGAGAGTTGGGCGGCGACGATGATGATGATGACTTGGTAGAAGTATTGCAGGAAATAGGTGAGGACTAGGGGGCCGGAGGATTTGAGGAGGATGGAAATTTCGGTGTGGAGGGAGACGTTGCGGATGTGTGTTTTTTTGGTGGTTTTGGGGTTTTCTTCTTCTTCTGATGAGGCTGAGGAGGCTGAGGAGTTGTTGCCGGAGAGACTGCCTGCGATTGTCGTGTCGGAGCCATAGCCATAACCATAGCCGTAGTCGTCGTCGGGGGAGAGGAGAGCAGTCGTCTCAGTCGCACGCTCATTTGTTGTTGCAGCACTCATTGTATATATATAAAAAAAAACACCTTAAAAACCTCTCTCCGCTATTCCACAAAGACGGCTTTTTTGGGTAATACAACGGAGAAACGAGTGAATCTCACCTTCACACACACAAAAAAAAAGTTTCTGGAGAGACGGGCAAATATGTAGTGTTTTGTGCCTAGCAATGCTGCATGCCATGCCTTAGCGCGCTTCTGGGGATTTCTTCCCGTTTTAGTGTGTTTTCTTCTCGGACCGGATGACGTTGAGCCGACGGACTTTTTTTTTCTTTTCGGAATTTTCGGAATTTTTTGGAAATATAAAAAATACATTTTCAACAAAAAACTTTTTTCTGTGTAGAAAAATTCTATAACTACATAATCTTATCTTTGACGAAAGACGATATCGGAGAGTATAACACGTGCAGACGCAGCGGCAATATGGGATCCTACTGTTGTCTGATAGAAATGTAGAAAGTCTACCTCGCCATTAGCTGACTGTGATTCAAAGCCGAAGGAGAAAGTAAGCCGGTTGAGTGAGTCGGCTTAGGAGGTAAGGCTGGATTCAGTCCATAGCCCTAGCTCTCTAAGAGGCCCAGAGAAGAGAAGTCTTGGAGGGAGGAGAGGAAGGGTTCTTCTTCTTCTTCTTCTTCTTCTTCTTCTTCTTCTTCTTCTTCTTCTTCTTCTTCTTCTTCTTCTTCAACTTCTTCTTCAACTTCTTCTTCAAGTCGATAAAAGACAAAAGACAAAAGACACAAGACGGAAAACAGACATTGCTGCGAAAAAACACCTCAGGTACCTCACCTTCCCACACGATCCCACCCAGCGAAAGCTACTTTAGGTACTCACCTACCACAGTCCTCCTCCAATCCCCCAAACTTCCCTTCCCTCCCCTCCCTTCCCCCATCCATCCCCAAACAATAATCCCTCCCTCCTTCAAGGCAAAGTATACCCCCCATCAATAATCGTATCACTCCCCGTCTGAAACGAACTCGCATCCGAAGCCAAATACAAAAACAATCCTTTAATCTCTCGTACATGTCCCTGTCTCCCCAACGGTGTCATCCGATACGCTTCACTCTGCACAGCAGCTGCCGCGCCCATTTTCGTGTCGAAGAACCCCGGAGAGACGATGTTGACGCGAGCGAAATCTCGCCATTCGCGTGCGAGAGACCGGCCGAGGTGCCGCACGGCGGCTTTGGTGGCGTTGTAGATCTGGGAGGAGGAGGGGTGAGGGTGAGTTGGGGGTTGGGGAATTTTTTCATGGAGATGGGGAATAAGGCTTTTTTTTTCGCTGATGAAAGGAAAATTGAGGTACTACTCACGGGTTGATCGATAGGCACATTGACGATATGAGCAGAGATACTGGCAGTGATGATGAGATTGCCAAAGCCTTGTTTCTTGAAAACGTGACCGGCGTATTTGGCTTGATAAACGACACCATCGGCTGTGAAGAAAAAGGGGGGTGCAAAGTCAGGTCCATCCTCAACCTCACCTCACCATCATCCCAACATCTGGAAAAAAAAAAAAGAGGAGAGAACATACTATTAACCTCCATCTGCCTCCGATACTCCTCCACCGAAGTCTCAATCAAAGGTTTCGAAATCGCCATTCCAGCATTCGCCACAAAAACATCCAATCGTCCAAAATCCCTTACAATCCGATTTATCGTCTCCTCCACCCTTTTCGGATCCGATACTTCCAATTGATAGGCTTTAACTTGCACATTATGCAACTCGGCGAGTTTGAGACCTTTGGCGATTGCTTCGGAGTTGGAATTGTATAAGAGTGCTACATGGCCGCCGGCTTCGGCAATGGCTTCTGCGACTGCCCAGCCAATTCCGGCGGATGCGCCTGTGATGGCGGTGACTTTGTTGCTCATGGAGAATTGTTGGAGGACGTTGTCGGGGATGTTGGGGAAGGGTTTGGGGAGGCGGGGAGTGGAGTTGGTTTCTTCGAGGGTCATGGACATGTTTGGAAGTTTGGGCGGTGGGTTGGGTTGGGTTGGAGTGGAGATGGGAGTGATGTTGGAAGTTTTGGGGGATTTTTGAATGGAGAGTAGGAAGATGAATGGGAGGTAAGGTAACTGTCACCTCTCAACTACAGGTAGGTATGGATGGCTACCTCACCCACCCACCCCATGTAGCTGTGCTGTCATTATTATTCTTCTACGAGGGATAGAGGACCGGGGAGTGGAGACCCTACCCGGCTATAGAGAGAATCATATCCCCCATCATCTCCCGGCTCTATGCTATACATGTGCATATCCAAGAGGCGATTTACTCAGTTGCTACATATAGCGATCAGACCAGCAATGGCCCCGATGAGTGAAGAAATGCAGAGATCAAGGGGAGAAAGAGGCACAACAGAATAGACGGATGAACCTTTTTCCGAGAACCCCTCTCAAACAATAACCAGGGGCCCCAGCAGAGATAGAAGAAAGACGACTACATGTACTCATTCCAGGTTGTATTGTACTACTACCTGGTAAGGTACCTACATCTATTACAGACATCTCGCCCATCCTCCTCTCGTCAAGAACAACAACCACGGGCTTTCCTGGTGAGAGAGGTCTTTCTGGCTGACACATGCAGATTGGTATAATGGTCTAGCGTTCGTTCATAAAGTCGTTGATTTCTAGATGCCTACAGGTAGGGTACACCTTTCTAGTTTTTCCCACTTCTCTCTCCTGCTTTCTTCATCCTGCTTTCTTCATCCTCGCTCTATACCATCCTGTTCCGAATTGCTGTTTCTCATCATTTCTTCTCTGTTCTGTTGTCGTATCGTATCCCTCATCTCCAAATCCCTCAAGGCACTCTCTCTTCTTCTTCTTCCTCTTCATCTTCTTCTTCATCAACAACCCGCATACAAAGAATTCGCATACAACGCATACGTATCCGCATTCAACACCGCCTGCGAACTACTCAAATCCATCGCCGCCTCAAACCCATACGCATAATCATCCGTGCCGGGGCTATACACCAGTGGCGCATGAGTTTTCTCATGCAAAACCGTCGTCGCCTGATCTTGCCCATGGCAATCACTACTGACAGGCTCGAGATATGTGTAAAAAATGTCGCAGTATGCGATATAATTGTACGCGGGCAACGTGTAGCCCAAAACGCCCCCTGAATGGCAATAGCCGTATTTGTCGTCGGAGCAGGATGTGTCGGTGACGCCGTTGGTGGTGCTGGCGCATTCTTTGGCGACGGCGGCGAAGCGCGCTGAGACTGTGTTGGCGACGGAGCTGGAGCTGGATTTGAAGTATTTTTGGAGTTTATAGCCGGCTGCGGCGGCGGATGCGGCGTTGTTGGCGAGATCGGCACAGTTGGAAAGTGCTTGCTTGAGAGCTGTACTTCGCTGGCCGGAGCAGCCGTTGGTGCTCAGTTCCGTGCGTTTTTTTGCCATCATGGTGTGGACGGCGTATGGGACTACTTTGGCTTGGTCGCCATCAATGTCCATGGTGAGAGCGTTGCTGGAGAATGCTACTGATCTGCCGGTGAGAGTGGTGCTGTTCAGTTCGGCATACGGCATGGACCCGACTGCTCGGACGGTATAGCTGCCGGAAGTCTCGACGTCTGCGAGCGTGAGTGAGTGCCTGGCTGGGTAGATCAAGTGATGCAAGCATACCGTAAAGCTCGGCGACGTCGATCTCTGTCTCGATAGTCTGCCCAGGCTGTATGGGGACGAATTGCGTTGTCTCAAGATTGGTGGTGGCCATCCGGAGAAGCACCCCGTTGAACGCAGCTCGTGACGCTACTCATGGTCAGTGGCCATAGTGTTCCAGTCACGATTGTAGTGACGCTTACCTTCTCCGTGGACCTCAAACTTGTCTACGGGAGAATCTCCATCGAGAAAGGAGCCCTTGTAGAACAAATTGTATCCCCGAGAATCGGTATTGGTGACTGCAGCCTTAACCATACTGTTGCTGCCGAGAGAAGTGAGCTCAACCTTCAAGGGTGTGTCCCTTTTCAGCATCTCAACAGCTGCACCGTAAGCAGAAGCCCACCAGAGGCCAGTAGTGAGAAGCGAAAAATGCATCGTTGCAGAAGGAGTGACTGTGCTTCAAAGGAGTGTGCAAGCCCTACCAGAGGGTTTGAAGAAGATTTACAAAGAAAGGAATGGATAAATGCAAACAGAGAAGAAGGCAGGCTTGTGGATGGGCACCGAAGAGTCGTTCTCGATAATTGTGAAGTAGACGACTTGCCTTTATAGCGATCACCTGCTAGTCAGACTCCATAGGCCCACTACGCCACGAAGTAGTGCATCGAGTATGCCCACAGAGGCATCAGAAGCAAGGCGGACGAGCTGCCGTGTGAGGAGCTGTGCCGCCAAGCGCTAGGAGACAGAATCGTCTCAAGGACCTCCAGTGAATTCTGAGATGTCAAGATGAGACCAGGTTCCAAGCTGAATCTGCGGCGCATGGAGTCTTGAGGCGTCTTGGCTGTGCAAAAGCAATTGTAGGAATACGTGAACGTGACTTGTGCAGAAGAGGCGCGACTTTTCTACTGCTTACTGCTTTCGGGAGAAGACGAGTGCTTCGACCCTAGGGTCTGTTGACACTGATTTCTTTCCGTTGTCAGCATGCTTCTTCATGCATCCGATCTATGTTGTGCGCTCGTCCATCTGGCGGTATGTCTGCCAATATCAAGCACGACCACTGATTGCGTGTTCTGAACGAGACTTGCTGTGTTTCGAACATTGTCTAGTGCCACAGGCGCGCATATGTACAGAGTCTGTGGAGCACCAATAAAAACGAGACGAGACCGACAGTGCAGATGTTCTGCCTCCTGTAGTTAAGCGCCAACGAAGAAGCAAAGATCTGCCCTGAAACATGAGAGGCGCGTGGTGGAGAAGGTGATTTAGTACAATCGCGTGTGACCTGTGTGATGGCGGACAACGGCGTTGGTTTCGTTAGCGATAGGAGGTAGCATGAGGTTGATTGATGGATGTGAGTCCGAGTAGAAGCGTGCGGTTCAAGAAGGGGCAATGACCACATGACTCGTTCTTGGCGTTGGTGGTGAAACGACTCCGAGCCGGTACTGCACGAAACCAGATTCTCATCCGTTCACATTACCTCCTATGCGTACCCGGAGCCTCGTCGTCGCAGCCATGACGGTAAAGTATGGTCACATCGAAGCGATCGGAATCACAGCGCCAGTGTAGGAACGTAAGTACTCGCGCGTGCGCAAGCGAAAGTAGACTGCTATAACAACTACTACACCAAGATACATTACTTGTACCCTCGGCGTGGCATAGGCGAGGCGCTGTGGGCCTCACTTGAGCTGTGAACACTGATTACTAGGTGCGAGACGACGACATGCTGAACACGCGAATAGGGGCTCCAATCATCTCAGGCATTCTCGCCGTTTGCATCACAACATACTACTACTACTCCTCCTACTACCTCATCACGACACCCGCAGCACAATCGATTACCGACTTCGCGATGACTACACCAGGGCCCCAGCACGCGCGAGAGCCGTCCGTAGACGATTTACATATCTTTCTATCGCATACATGGCAGCCAGTACCGACAGTCAAAGTCACGATCCAGAATACCCATCCTACGTCGTACATGAGCTTTTTGTCATGGGATACGCCCGTCGACCCATCAGCTCTCAATACTGGCGTTCTCACAATTGTATATGCAGTTTCTGGCGAGCCTATCCTAGGACCCGGGCTCAAGCTCAATCGACTGCTTCCTCCACCCCGCGAAGATATCATTGAGCTAGCACCGCAGGAGACGATTGAAGTGGACATTGACTTGAGCGCGCCGTGGATACCTGGCGATGGCAAGCTTGTCAAAGTCCACGCTCTGGGGGAGTGGAGAGCAGTATGGGCAAAAGGAAAAGATGAGATAACAGACGAGGAATTGGGGGCTATGAGTGGCCCTGGCGTACTGCGAGGGCCGTTCAGAAGCGTGAGGGATGTGGAAATGGAGCTGTGAAATCGGTAGCAGCGACCTATCTTCGACCTTCAGCTCATTTGGCGGTTCTCGTAGCTTATGCAGTGGCTGAGGAGGGCGTTGGGACATACTTAGCAGCGATCACCATTTGTGGTCTGGTAAGGTCATCTTGCCTACAAACAGCACATGGTGCTCAGCTTCGGCTCTACATAACTCGGATGAGACCGAGAGACGGGAGAAGCGGGCCTGTGTCATCTCTTGGCTGTGGCTTGAATAAATCAGCACATTCAGCAGTCAGAATGTGCACCCAAAAGCAGGTCGTGCAAGGATCAAACGTGGTCAAGGTGTTGCGCAATGGCTCAACCATAGCGTGGAGACTGGAGACCTGATACTCGGATGTTGACTGTGGACACTCAGAACGAGATCAGGTTTGCGGCCAGAGACGATGTTCAGTGAAAGCGAGCCGTCATGTCTCTGTTGGCACGGTCATGCTTACCAGACGCAGCTTCTCGCTTTCTGCTCTTTTTTGATTGGCCCGCGGTATTGGTGTGTTGTCGTGGCACTCGAAATTGCATACAGGCAGTTGAGATATGTACAGGGGACTCTGGAGAGGTGCACATGTACCTGTTGTGTGACGATGTGGTATATTGACCACTCCTTGGCGACATGCTTACGAGTTTGGGTAACTTCACTTGGCAGCGGCTCCACTTCTCTTCACAATTCCGACCTCATCATCCACCTCGGCCTCACAAGCCAACCATACACCCACACCAATCCATGCTCTCCTCACAGTCGGCGTGCGTCTGTCATCTGAGACTGGCGACGCTCCACTTGTTCGCAGCTGCTGTGTTCAACACTCTCTATTCTTTAATAACGTGAACAGTCAGCCAAGCCTCTCTCGATATAGCACCTAACCGGTAGCCAACTGTTGCACCACGTGGCTGTGGCGGCAGTCCTTCAATCTCGATATCACTACTGTTCTTGGCCGTTCATACGCCAAGTCACACTCTCACCCACTTTCAGCAGGCTTTTGTTCTCCATTCGCTCAGCCCCATCCTGGCCACAATTGGCTTCTGCCGCGCCGCACAATGGAGAGCCGCATCTGGGCGATCCGGATGCAGGAATGCCACAGATCGCATACACGCATGTACAAGCACACCGAGGCGATGGGGCTTGTAGGGCATTCCGGAGTCACTATGCCTGGTAGCAGAGAGCTCTATCGAAGCAGCCAAGACCCACTCATCCGTACATTGATACATTGATGCCGGGCTGCTGGGTGTAGCGACGTTCCCACCCGCGGACATGACTGTGCGTCTGTCCAGGTTCGCTTGTGTATCGGAGAGTTTGGATCTGGAAATTCTTGCTTGGGTCTTCTGCCGCAGCAGAGTATTGGGACTGCTGTTGTACATGGCGAAGGAAGCAAGGCGTCAGCAATCACCGTCCAGCCAAGAGTCCCGGCTGACTTTCACAGTCCACTTCTATTTCCATAATAGGACGTCGGAGGAGCGTGTCGAGGACTATGTGGAAGTATATAATATATTGTCTTGCTTTCTCCTCCTCCAAAGACATTAATCCCAACTACTAGCCACAAGTGTGACTTTTGGAAGCCCAGCCCAGCTTATATACAGCCTACACAGCTAGTCCACCCAAAGGCCAACAAGCATCATCACCACCACATCTGCCATCATGTACTTCGCCACCATTGCTGTCCTATCAACGGCTCTTGCCTCTTCCACACTTGCCGCCCCTGGAGCCCCCGAACACCCAATATGGAAGAAACCAGGCGGTGATAGCTGGTTCCGAAGAAAACAAGTCTCACCTCCCAGCTACGAGCCCTCGACGCCAGACAGCGGCACAGAGTGCCCAACACCAACCAACTCCACCTGCCTGACCGACGAACAAGCCGCTGCCGGTGCCGAAATTTTCCGTCGTCTCATCCAAGACTATTCCGACGAATTGGCTCTAGACGCCCTCACGGAGGACTTTGTCGATTATTCTTCCGCAGTCAATATCATCCGTAATCGCGGCAACGAAGGCCCTTTTGTCGTCAATGAAATCTCTTTCAATGGCCGAGCAGCTTTCATGGCTGCACAAGGTTCTCAACCTGAAATTCCTTTCGATACTCTTAATACTTTCCACGGCTGCAATCATGTCGCGACTCGATGGCAAACGCTTCGTTCTGCCAATGGACAAGCCACCGAATCGAATGATATTGTAAGTAACATCCTTCTTCCTTCTTGTTGTAGTAGAAGTGAGAAAAAGAAAAGCCAGCCTCCCCAATCCCCATATACCAACCAACTAACATTCCTTCTCCTCCCATCCAGCCCGTCGTCGGCAACGGAATCCTCGTAACCGTCCCCGACTCCAACAACACGTATGGATTCCGCGTCAAAGAACTTTATTCGGAATTCAACGCTGCCGCTTGGCTTGTCAATAATGGTGTTTTTACTCCTTCGGCGGTTACGACTTCGAATTTCCCGGAAGCGACGGCTCCTCCGCAGAAGAGGACGCATGAGTCTTTGTTGATGATGAAGAAGGAGAAAAAGAAAAAAGAGCATCACTTCATCCCCAACCAAGACAACCAAGACAATCAAAACAAGCAACCAAAAAAAAAAAAAAAAAAAAAAAAAAAAAAAAAAAAAAAAAAAAAAAAAAAGGAAAAATCAAATCATCCTCCCAGCAGCATCCATCAAATCTGTCTTTTTTCACGTCGCGAGCTTAGGGTAGCTCTTGGGAGTGTGTATCATCATCATCAGCAGCATATCAGCATATCAGCATATCAGCATGTCATCAGCATATCAAGTCGCTAGAAACTTGATCTTCTTCTGCAGCAACGAGCTAAAATGGGTTGTTTATATAGGTATACATATTTGTTAATGAATCAAAAGCCTCTTATTTTTGTCTCTCTCCCTCCCCCTTTCCCTCCCTCTCCCTCCCTCTCCCTCCCTCTCCCTCCCTCTCCCCCTCTTTCTCTTCCTTCTTCCTCTACACACAAGAGTTAACAACACAACTTCCAACCTTACCCCGCTCCTCAACCAAGGACAAAAATCCGCTTTTAGGATCCGTTTCGGTTCTGAGGGAAAACGGAAAACTTAAATCCCTAGTACCTAGTTACACCTTACTTCCTAGTTATACCTAATTCCTATTACCTACAGTAACCTACAGTAACCTAATACCTAAGTAACCTAATACTACCTAGGACCTAAACAACAACCCTACTAATATTTTTCTTCTTTCGCTCCGAAAGCGTTCTGGTACGCGGACGGACGGACGGCTGGAGAAGGGAAGAGATGATGATAGGTATCTATAAGTAAGGTAAGGTAAGGTAATACTGGTAAGGTACTAGGAATTTTACTTTAGTAGTGCTTGTCGAGGAACTTTTCTTGAAGAAAAGAAAAAAGGAAAAGAAAAAAAAGAAGTTGCTACTACTTTTACTATAAGGATAGTGTTGTAGTTGCTTTTGTTCTGTATAGGGACGGGGATAATCGTCTGGAATGTGTATATACGTATGTATGTATATATTGCTTGTTTGGAGGTGGTTTGTAGCAGGTAGGCAGAGAGAGAATTTGGAGGCAGGAGCGCTATTGGGCAGGGATGATAGTATTGCATATCTAGAGAGGGAGATGTTTGATCTAGTATATAGGGAGGTAGGTAGGTAGTGTTAAAATATCCCTGGGGGGTGGTTTCTACATCGCTAGGTGATTTGGCAAGTCAAGAGGAGGTAGGTAGTAGTGAATCTGGGAAAGTGTGATGTTCGGTGAAGTCGAAGCGGGCGGATCATGTTTGGTTCGGTTTCTATATAGTCTTCAGATGATAGTGGAGTTGTCTCAGATATGCTACTTCTCAATAGCCTTCTTGATCAGCTTTGCGCCGACGTCGTCTCGAGTGGTCCTGCTCTTTCTCTTGCCGTCTCTTTCCCATCACCCAGTTGAACCATGTGGCTACGCAGAACATAGATGCGGCGCGAGAGCCTTGGTGATGGGTCGATCCCGGGATTCTTTCTCAGCCTGTTGGTCCACGCGCAATTCCAGAGCCCTCGTTTGGCTCGAACCCCGCCAGCGCCTCTGTCGTATAGATTCTCCATTTGCCGTCCTTGAGATGGAACTTGAACAGCGTCATCACTTGTCTGATGATACCGTCGGGAATGTTGTGGACTTCGATGCTACTGATGGCATTCGCATGCGTGTCATCGATGTAAATGACATCCTTGAACGCGGTGTTTTGTGCCGACCAATTCGGATTGGTCTTATTCATTTCTTGAATTCCATTGATATAGTCCTCCAGCGTCTGGACGCTCTGTGACCAGAAATATGGACTGCTGGTCACGCAAAAGTTCGGGTCGTAGGCTTCGCGTACGAGCGGGTTGTCCAGTGTAAAGGTTCGGGTGTTGAGAGCATTCACCAGACGACCCATCGTTTTCATGAGCTGGTAGGATATTTGCCCCCATTCCGCCCTGATCCTGTCTGGTGGACCGGCCATGATGTCCGATCTGACGGTGTAGTGTGAGCAAAGATCATGGACGCTAGCAGACAGGAAGTTGCGCCAACGTCGTATACTGTACCATTCCAGTTCGGGGCCCTGTCCGAGCATGTGTCTAGAAACCCTGCCAAGACTGTGTGATACTGTTCTCAAAACATGGGTCGGGATATCGAAAGCAGGCATGGAGTATTATGCGCATGGTCTCGCCTATCCCCGACCATGACTTCGTTGGTAGAATGGGGGTAAAGTTGCACTTCCAGTGTCCACTGGTTGTTTTTGACTTCTGCTCGGTATTCTAGAAGTACTCCGCTTGTGGCTGATACCCGGCAAGTCCACTGCCAGCAAGGACTAGCACAATATCCCTCAGTAGAACGTTACGCTGGCTCCGTGGAAACGAGGGCGATGTGGAGCGGCTGTATAGAGGAGTGGGGCCATGCTACACACGAATGGGCAGCAAATTTCCGTATTGCACTGGAGACGATGAGAAGGGATTCCATCAAGTATGTCAATTTTCTCATACCGTCGTTGTGATGTGCAGAAGACAGAAGACAGGCTCGTAAAGGTCATTGCTTCGCGAGGCGGGAGTGCTAATTTCGAACCTGATTCGAAGCAGTAGTCGTTGCGAGATGATGGCAGCGACAAGGCTACAGAAGTAGTAGCTGTTGGCCTGGCTAGGGTCAAGAGTTCAAACTCTGCTGCACTCATTCGTGCAAGACCCAAGACACTTCCCTATAAGAAAAAGTCCGGCAACTCTGCCGCTTGGATGTCTCGGGTACAGGTGCTCGCGGCTATCGCGACGCGGGGAAGGATGATGCCAGTATGGAAAGATGGCATGGTTTGAGGTGCGATAGGCGCCGGGCAGCCCCCATCTTTGAGGCTAAGGGCAGCCCCCATTTCTGGCTAGTCGCTGTGTGAATAAAACCACAAGGTATAACTTTTCACCTTCACCGTCATGTGCTCTCTCGGTATCGGCTTCTCACTTTGCATTGCACCGTGAAGGGTACCCCTCTCGATTCTCGGCCCTGGTATAATATTCAAAAGATGGGGGGCCCCCCGTGGCCGCGGCGTGCGATTAGGTGAATGAGCAGAGTTGCGCTTGCGATCGAGGTGAAGTCCAGGTAGACATATGATGGGCGCGGTTGGCCGCGGCCACGAAAGTGCGGACGAGGAGGGGGCACTAAGTAGAGAATGTAGAGATACATCAGGGGAGAAGTCTGGCCGTCAGAAAGAGATGCCCAATCGCACGCATCTCTTGCTGTCGGCCGAACTAGGTCTTTTCCCTCACCTCATCTTCACAGTTCACACCATCGTGACCATACCGGCCGCTCCATGTCGCCTTCGCACTTGGATGCGATATGGTCGGCAGAGTGTAGCCGGTGGGGAAGAAGGAGAAGAAGAAGAAGAAGAAGAACAAGAAGAAGAAGCTCTACGTAGCATATACCGGACATATACCGGCGCCTGCACGTCGTTGTGCCCAATGTACGGTATGTCCTTTCTGACATGTTGACTGTGTAGTGACAATCCATGTGATAGAGGATAATTTCCCGAACTAGGGCGTTCGGATGAGTCCGAAGCCTTGATCCGACGGATGGTGGTGTGATCGATTAGGAGACCTCGGCGTCTTCTCCGACCTGCCAAGATCGCACTTCCAACCTCACTCTCACTCAGAGGCATCAGAACAGCCCATGATCACACCACATTCTGTCGTAAACACGAAATGTCTTCGGACGGTGCTCCAATCGCATGGCATGACACACGGAGAATACGGTAGGAAGAGAGGTAGGTGATGCCAGCATCCACCACCATGGATATGCCGCAACAACGGGAAGAGAACAAACGGGCATACATATATATATGTCTTGCAGCAACGGTGCCACTACATGAAGATCCACTCCACATTCAACCATTTACCAATATCAAAGAAGAAGAACTCAGAGACAAGTGATACCAATCAAAGATCAAAGATTTAAGACATTACCACACAAAACACAAGAGAGAGAGAGACATCATCACATCCAACCAAACCCAATCAACCCAACACCCCCAATAAAAAAAGAAAACCAAAAAAGAAAAAATGTCCCTCGCAACCTTCAAAGCCCTCACATCCCTCACCGTTCTCGCTTCCATACCCATCTACGGAGCATATCTAGTCACAGCCGACCACTCCGCGTAAGCCATCATCCCTCTCACCATTACATCCCTCCCCCACCATCCATCCCACTGTCCTTCCACAATCTTCCCATCTTCTCATATCCTAACGCATAAATATAGTCTCAAATTCGGCACTGTAGCAAGTAAAAGTATCGAAGGCCGCTTCCGCGCCTTTGACGATCGAGCAAGAGATTCGCTTCCAGTGGAGGAGAGAAGACATAGATTTCAGAGGATGAGGGAAGGGAGGGAGTTATGAGGAAGGGGGATCAGAGGTTGAGGAGGGGATGGGATGGGAGTTTGGGGGGTTCTATGGACATATTTGTGTGTAATATATTATGGTGGGATGAGCAGTACGACTTGATGATATACCTACCTTGGGAATGAACCGGTTTTTCGAAAAAGAAAAGGATTTTTCTTTCTTTCGCATATTCTGGTAGTGAGAAAAAAAGATTCTATGCTCTAACATGCAAACGCTCAAAGTACAGCAGCAGTTACAGCCACAGCCCACAGCCACATTAGCCTCCCAAGGCGTGATTCAAAATCATCAGTCAGGGATCACAACTCATCATGCTTCACGGCAGGCCTTCCCGAGTCCTTGTGTAAATCCACTCCAATCTTCTTCCTCCACTTCTCCCATGTGCCCCAAAATTCCTTTTCCATGCCGCTTTCCATCTGATCCGGCAAGACCACGACATACTCGACGTGGAGAGCACCGTATGCTTCGCTCTCATCTTTCCACACGGGCATGCCCTCGCCGGGGACCACTTCGACATGCCCCGGCTGCACGACTTCACCTCGTTTACGCGAAAGCTGCACGACATGCCCGTCGAGATGTGTCAGGTTGCGTGTCCAATCGCCCATCCACGCCTCTCGTAATGAGAGCACCTCTCTCCAAAATAAATGTTCTCCTTTCCTGCGGAAGAACGTCCCATCCGTCCGATCCTTCTCCTCGGCAGCAATCTGCGGATCACTCGCCACCACATGCACCAACAGACTCCCGGCCTCCCAGTCCGGACTTTCATCGGCCTCATTCTCATACATGACCGTCGCTCCATTCGGCATCCCCTTCTCCAGCGACAAATCATACGTCTCCTCGCTCTTAACCACCCTCGCACCCCCACACGTCTTGCATTTGTGTCGTACCGTCTCTCCATGCCCCCCGCACGCATCACATTGCATCTGCATCTGCTGGAAGATCCCAGGGGCCAACATCTGTTTCTGTATCACCACACCATGTCCCGAACATTTCGCACATTTATCCCTCTTCCCATCTTCCGATCCCGACCCTTCACACTTGTGACAAATGACCTGCTTCTCAATTTTGAACTCATGCTCAGCGCCCGTATAAAAATCCTTCAACGAGACTTGTATGCGAACTTCCATATCCGGTCCTTGACGTTTTCCATGTCCGAAATGGCCTCCACCTCCGAAGAATTGATTGAAGATATCGAATGGGTTCCGACCGCCTCCACCACGTCCTTGACCGCGTTCTTTGTGCTGTTTGACGCCTTCGGCTCCATGGCGATCATAGATCTGGCGGAGTTCGGAGTCGATGAGAGTTTCGTACGCTTCGGACACTTCGACGAATTTCTGGGCGGCAGACTCGTCGTCGGGGTTTTTGTCGGGATGGTACTTCTTGGACAGGCGGCGGTAGGCTTTTTTGAGGTCGCGGTCGTCGGCCGACTTGTCGAGATTGAGGATCTGAGGTGAATCAAGGGTTAGACGGTGTTGATAATGGGCTGGAGGTGAAGGCAGAGGCAAAGGCGGAGTCGGAATGGGGATAGAGAACGGACTTTATAGTAGTCTTGCGCAGCTGCTAGAGCGAGCAGGCCCAGCAGTGCAAAGGTTGAGAAGAGGAGCATCGTGAGGGAATGTTGATAATTCGTGTCGTGTGGTCGGACTTGACATCGATGGTCGACGTATCGTAGACGAGAGAAGAGAATGAATCTAGACGATCATTGCAGGAAGCTACTGCAAAGCAATACAAGTGAAGTGGAGCGAATGGAATAGGACAGCTAGACCAGTAAGACGAGGGACGAGTGAGTGAGTGAGTGTTTGAATGTCACCAGCTGGCGATTAGATGGCGCAGATAAGCTTTCATTTATCCCTGTCTAGCTTCAGTCTGCGGTTCGGTAGAGTCTGCCGGTCTGCAGAGCCTCCCGCTTCCCGCTTCCCGCTTCCCGTTTCCATCCAAAGACTTCTTCTCTTTCGAGAATACCACAACGACATTGTCGGTATTTTTTGATGCTTTCAATTATGAGCACCAAAGCCACTACAAGCACCAACTACATCAAAATTATCGGAAACAAGAACATAATGGCAAATCTGCTGGCTTAACGAAATTCGCGCCAGCATGCGGAAAGTCTGATAGATCGTCGAGGGGATAGTCCAGGGAATTGACCGTCGCGACATAAGCCTTCTGTATAGGTACAGGTATAAGTCTAGTTACTATGAGCTTATCGCTGCGAGAAAGGAGTCGACGAGGGCAGTTGTTGCAATTCCCGAGGTACGAAACCAGGTTCTCTCGATCTGAGAGAGAGTGTATGTAAGAGGGAGAGAGAAACGAAATGCCTATAAAAGTCTAATTTCGCCCTCTCTACATACAACCTCCCTAATTCGAAACCAAAACTCTATGCTCTTGCTCACTCCAAGTAGTAGTAGTAGCAGCAGCAACGACAGTAGTAACAGCCTCAGACCACGATCCAGCCATCGCTAAACATCCCGCACTCAGACCTATATAGAATACCACACTCGTCTCTGGTCTTTACATCTTTCCTTCAGCTGCGCCACATCCGCGCTTCCTAGAAACGCCTGAGATTCTCGAGTAGCATGAGCCAACCGATGCACGAGTTTCGCGTCCACATATCGAGTCTCATTAAAGAGCAAAGAAAGCAATCTCGTGAGCTGAAGACACTCGCGATGTCTCGGGTGTTCGTCTAAATGCATTCCGCGGCTGAGCCTATAGAGGGCGGCACGGAGCTGTACTGCAGTCTCGCACAGGCGTACTGTAGGGAGGAGGGTGGCTTCAATGTCTCTCGCCGCGTGTTCCTGGATGTACTTTTGGATGGGAGCAGAAACTCCTGTAACCTTTACAGTTCGACCACGTCCCAGGACAGTCAAAGGCCACAAAGTCTTCTGGAGCATTGCATCGTGCATTGCCATATTGAAGGCGTAGGAAGTTTTGCTGTGAGTGACAGTAAGATGGAGTTCGATGGATGTGAGTGCTTTGCTGCTGACCAGCTGTGAAGCTATACGAGCCAAAACACGACTGGCTGCGACACAAGACTCGACAGCATGCCCCCGACGCGTCGCTCGCCATATTGCACGACGACGAGTTGAACGCGAGACGCCAGCATTGAGTTCGAGGCTGATAGAAAGCTTCTGGAACTTGTGAATGTGTGGATCTATCTTACACCATCTGTCGATGAGTCCATTGACTGCCGAACCGATAGTGACCAGGCTCTCCCCTACGCGGTTGATATTGCAATGTGCGGTAGTATCCCGTAACAAGCGCTCGGAACCGCAGGCAATGGCTATCTCCCGCGTGTTGCCCTTATAGAGTATGCCTGTGCCTTCTCGCTGCAGCTGCTTGCTCACGCCCAATATCGAAGGGTAACAGCGGCGCGTAGTGAACCAATCTACTGCATTGGTCGCTTTCGGCATGCTCAATAGAAGAGTGTAAATCCAGTTGCGCATCTCCGCTGCCAGGTCCAGAAAGCGGAAAGGACCTGTCCATCTTTTGCCATCGACTTTGTCCGCTTCCATGAGCCAATACACGCACTGCTGTTTGTGTTTATAGCCCTCCGGAACGATGTTGAAGCGCTCGTAGACGAGGTCGCTCAGTTCTTTGGCTGAAAACCTGGCTGTATACAATGTTGCTGTAAGCCAGACAGGTGCATCGGGTAGACCGAGACGCCTCTCTGTTCTGTTCCACGCATCTAGATCAGCTGTTCTGTACAACAATGCTGAGGTGTGTGTGATGTGGTTTGCGGCCGGGGGCACGCCGAGCAGCGCCATGCCCGTGGTTGATGATACTGAGATGAAATAGTGGTTGATGCGTTTGGAAAGTCGCGACGAAAAGGGGGCAGTCTCGTTCCATCTGGAGCGGGTTGGAATTGCCCCAGGTAGAAAAAATAATCCAACAAATAAGGTAGTTGCAGCGAGCTGCTAGCAAGACAACACTTCATTTATACAACATTGCTATCCTGCAGCTTTCATCTCTCCCGTCTACCACACTGCACACTTTTCATCTCTCTCTCTCTATGAATTCTCGCTGTAAATTCTCCCTGGGTGCTCTTCTACAAGACGAAGCAAGAAAGCAAGAAAGCGGCCGCGACATTCACACCTGGTATATATGTCAGACGATACGTGACTGTTGCTAAAACCGACCACACATGGTCATGACAGCCTTGGAACGTCTCACTCCCTAGTGGGCCGAAGGGTCCGAGCTTCTCGCTCCTACGCCTGAGGGGATCCTCCCTGCTTCCTTGTATTGACCATTTCCCGGTGGACGCGATTTCGGAGATGCACCGAAAAGTCCTGTATGACCTTGCCAGGAACGGCAGTGTACAGCTTGCCGGGACAATCGTTACACCTGATTCTGGGCAGATATTGGAATTTCGTGCCAGCGGCTGGGACACCTCCAGCGGTTGGGGGCCCTCTGCCCTTGGTGATGGTTGCTTCAGTCTCGGCATCGATCGTATAAGCACGCATGAAAGGCATGAAATCATCATCAGGGTGCTCGGCTCGAAGGGTCGCAATGGATTCTGTCAGCCAAGGTGGTGGAGGTGGCGCCTCGTCGTCTGGTCCCGGCCAATGCGATATATCGACTGCGCCTCGTGAGTCGTAGCTGATGCCGTTCTTGCTCGGGCTCGCCTGTGGCTGCCGCCCAGCAGAGTCCGCACGAGAGTGATTGCCATTCGGTTGAGGCGTGTTTCGTGTTGCAGGTAGACTTCGCGGTGCCATGTTGGGTGTGCCCGAAGCGCCTCGAGCAGGTGTACCGGGCTGCGTGTTCAGGCTGGTGGAGGGCGCGGAGGCGTATCCTGACAGCGGGAATTCCTTTGCCCACTTCTTTGCTTGCAGAGCGTCCCAAACTGCCTTGAGCTTCGCTTTTGAAATCTTGAGCTTGACAATCAGACTTTCTTCCTCCTCAGCAACAGCAGCGCTCTCTTCCCGCAGTCGACTGGATCTTTCAGGCACAGTCCGCGGTTCTCGAGCGGGCGTAGGCACAGCCTGGGAGTCAGGAGTTGCAGATCGACCATAACCTGCACGCATGTTCGCCTGGGCTTGTGCAGCTGCACCGCGCATGCCCCTGGTCCGAGCAGTGCCTCCGACATTCACGATGGCAGCAGGAGCTGGAGACTGCTGTTCCGTGGCAGAGTCTTCGCTATCCAGATCATCAGAATCCATCTCACCATCCGCATTTCGGCCACTGCGACGAGCCCCTTTGCCGCCACGCCTCGTTTTGGGGATGCCAGTCGTTTCAAAGGTCTCGACAGCGCCGGGTATGACCGAATGCACGATCAAGGACCTGACAGTTCTCGGCTTTTCGCGCAGATCGGGAAGTGCCGGTCCGCCCCTGCGGTTGAGCTGTCGTTTCTGTGCTCGGTGCTCACGCATCATGGACGTCTCTGTCCGTTCTAGCTCCGCTTCACTCATTTCGTACATGTACGGTGTGAAGTCTTTCTGGCTTTGTACAGGTCGGAAAGCACTCAGAAGAGGTGCCGGTAAGAAGTTATCCCTCAATTCGGGGTCCTCGATAGGTCGTCCATCAAAGGCATGATTTGTCAAGTATAGTGCTTTCGTATATTGTTGGCTCTGCTCGCGAATCGAGTGAGCAATGGCTGTGGTGAACTCTCCCGAGAGCGCGTTTTCTTTCGCCATGGATTGCGCAAATTCCTCGGGAGAATTGAGCGGATTGTTGATGTCCCACTCAAATTGGTCGATGAGTGTGATGCGGCCAATCGTGATGTTGAGTTTGATCTGTATCCGCATCTCATCGTCCTTGTGGCCCGAGTAGGGCACACCGGCCTCGACGGGCCCGTCCTCCACAATCACATGGGGATAAAAGTTCTGTATCTGCTCCTGCATCTCGGCTTTGATCTGCTGAGAGACCTCACGTAGATTCTCGGGTGGAATCCGGAGATCTTCCAGCAGGTAATCCATGAATACGTCCTGATTTATGCACTTTTCATGCAGATTCCACGTAAAGGTGTCGCGCAGTCGCAGCTTGTCCAGCTCCATGTCCAGCCGTATAGGCACGAGCTCCTCGTGCTGTTCCGCTTGGCGCTGCAAGTCCTTGCGGTTTATATGGATTTGCCTGCACTTCCGCCCCTTCAGCGGCCCACGCTGCGCGCTATAGACAATTTGGGGCTTCGCATTAGTAGTGCCATTGCCAAATCCTCTGAAGCCGTAGCCGAATATTGAGCCCGGATCTGCTCGCCGGCGCGCCATGACCTCAGTCGCGTAGAAGTCCCTTTCCTTCTCCTTGGCCAGTAGAAGATCGCGCGACCGCTGCGCCTGGTCGATCATTGCTGCTCCATGCAAGAGGTCGCGTTGAATGTAGCGATCCAGCAAAACCGCGCCGTGCGCGGGTTGCGGTTCCATCGCGCTCTCGGTGACTGGCAATTGCGTCCCATCGCGCGAGCGTTTGCGACTCAGTTGGGCAGCGCCATTGGACTGTGCCGAGCCATTGGTCATGTTGTTGAAGGGCGCGGGCGAATGTGTTCTAGAGAGTGCCTGCGCCTGCATGGTCTCCTTTGCCTTTTGCTTTCCTTCCCGGATCGCGTCCTGTCCATCGGTATTCGAGCCCTGCTGCGGGTGGTGGTCTATCGGAAACGCGCCATCAATGTCGGGAGTCTGCGCGGCGCCGGGCGTGTTGTTCGCGTGCTGCCAGGTGGGATTCGAGGGAGTAGACGCCATGGCGGAGGAGGTTGGCGTAAGGTAAGGACGAGGGCTATGCGCGTGTGTTTTCCATCAAGACAGAAAGAAGCCCGTCTATACTGCACCGGCCATTAGTGTCTGGACAGTAGATGTCACATGTCGGGCCTGAAGAGATGCGCGAGGGCCGTAGTTACACGGCCACTTCCATCGCAGTAGCTGCGCTGGGGGTGTTATGGGGATCGGGTGCGGGCGCGGGCGTGGGTGTGGGAGCGTAGGTGGGTATGGGTGTGTGTGCGCGCGTGGGTGTGTGGGTGTGTGTATGTGTAGAGAGAGCTGGGGTAGGAAGCAGTGCATCCAAAGCGCGCGACATCAGAGCAACAGAGCAGAGATGCGCGGGTAGCAGCAGCAGCAGCAGCAGGAGCCAGAGTAGGGTAAGTGAAGGAAGAAGAGCATACCTCTTTTTTTTGCTGGAGCCAGCCTCACTGGATGGATGGATGCGCAATCACGTCGCGAAACTCGTGGTCTTCACATCATCGGGCGCGCGTTGGGAGAGCGATTTTGCCGAGCTTGAGATGGCTGCGGCGGCGGCGGCGGCGGCGGCTGACTCCTCCTCCTCCTCTGCTGAGTCTGCTCCTCTCCTCCATCTTCCTCTGCTGCGCGCCCATCTTCCCACACACACACATACACACAAACATTCACCATCGCTACATAAGGTACACATAACAGACACCAACAGGAAAAGAGAAAACAACACCCTCGCTGTGTTGCACCCTTCGCGCTGCCTGCCCAACAAATAAAACTTCCAGAAACAGAAGCATTGGCCGAGTACTGCCGAGGACCCTAAGTCCCCATCGGAATGAAATAGCAATAACTCGCTGCCTCGACCGCTTACTTGCTTGCTTGCTGCTGACTTTGTCTACCGCCGAAACCGACGCTAGAAGAAGGTCGGTCAGTGCAGGTACAGGTAGTGCTGGTGCATACAAACGACGACAGCAATTTTCTACATCTCGGCCCGGGGGGACGAAAGGGGAACTTTACACGAGACTTGCTTCTACCTACCACCTCCTCCTACTACCTCCTAGCTACTACCTACCTACCGGTTGTTCTCACTCGTCGTCTACCTAAATTAAGGTACATGTATCTCAGGTAGGCAGGTGATGGTCTGGCAATGACTACTGTGATCACGTGATGTTTTGATGCATCCATGATGTCTTGCTCGACGGCTTGCTTCCAAGCCAAGCAATAAGAGATCGTGAGAATGGAACATATCATAAGCAGATCTCGGCACAATCTATCGAGATCTCTGTTGAAATCTGCCGGTGTAAGACACGTGTATCCTTAGTACACATCTTATGTAACTCCTACGGTACCTGTGATAATCAAATTTATAGAGTCCCACTTCCTACCTTACCGTCTCTGCTTCAGCGCACTAGGTACATATACCTTACCTTAGGAACTCGTACAAGTAGAAGTCTCCTCCATCTGCTCCCTCCTTCCTACCCACGGCTCTCTTGTAGCATTCCATCATCTCATCTTCAAGCGCTATAGTCAGCAGAATCATAGACGAGAAGCCATTACTCTCGTACAAGTAAAAGTCTCCTCTATCCGCTCCCTCCTTCTTACCCCCAACCCTCTTGTAGCATTCCATCATCTCATCTTCAAGCGCCCTAGTCAGCACAATCAGAGACGAGAAGCTATTACTCTCGTAAGTACAAGTACAAGTCTCCTCTATCCGCTCCCTCCTTCCTACCCCAGCCTCTCTTATAGCACTCCATCATCTCCTCTTCAAGCGCCATACTCAACAATTGCAAACAAGAGAGCCTACTACCTACCTTACCTATACCCGCTTCTCACCAAGCTCTCGTATCACCAAGGTACCTACCAGGTAGCCATTCTTCAAATCCTATTACTCCTGCAATTAGAAGTTTCCTCTCTCTTATTACCTACCTCATTCCTACCCTCGACTCTTTTGTAGCAGTCTATCGGCGCTTCTGTAAGCGCTATAGTCAGCGCAGGTGTAAGTGAGAAAGGCCTTACTATACCCGCTTCTTACCTAGGTAGCTTATCAATTTCAGCGAGAAACGAGAACTACAAATTGCTGATAATCGATTTTATCATACCTTGAGACTAGGAAGTCACTCGTGGCAAAACAAAAGACAGAAAGGCTTATACAAAGGAGACATGTGAGACTGGAACTTGCCGTTTTTTTTTTCTTTCTTTTTGTTTCTCTCATTATACTGAGTAGTAGTAGTATCGTGACGGACAGAGCAGCATTGAAAACCGTCACAATGCTGCTCTGTCCGTCCTATTCATCGCGCTGACTGCGCTTCCCGCGTTGCGCGGGCACACTCATCTACATTCCGGGCGCTGGGCATCTCCGGCGAACACAAAAACAAACTGGAGGCGCAAGCAGCAAAATTTACTGCGGTTTTGGCTGGCCTTCGATGTTGCGCAGGATGGCGCCAAAGTCAACACCCTGCGGGGCTGAGCTCGCCTGAGCGGGCGTGGAGGGAGCGGGTGGTGGGTATCCTGTGGCATGCTGCTGCTGTGGTGGAGCGTACGGATATGCAGCATATCCTGCTGGGTGAGCTTGCTGCTGACCATGTGGAGGATATGCCTGGCCCTGCTGCTGCGGCATGGTGGGAAACTGTGGCGGGAAGTGATACGAACCTGGCACTGGTGGTGCTGGCGGCGGTGGGGCCCAGCCTTGAGGAGCACCATAGTTATTCTGATATGGTGGCCATTGCTGCGGTGGTGGAGCGGTCGGGGCCTGCAAGGGGTGGCCGTTGAACGTCGGAGCCTGGTAATGCTGCTGTGCATGCGGCGCGTACGATCCAGTGTTGGCCGGATAATAGCCCGGCGGCTGAGCCTGCGACTGCATCCACGGAGAGTTGCCGCTTTGGTACGGGTTCGAGTACCCAGTTTGGGTAAAGCCTCCCGAACTAGGTCCGCTGTTGTCCCTCGAGCCTCCTCCGTAACCACTATAGGGACCCGTACCTCTGCCTCTATTACCACCACCTCGACCTCTGTCGCCACCTCGGCCTCCACGAGCACCTCGACCTCGGCCGCGCTCAAAACTACGCGTTGCTGGTCTTGGAGGTGGCGGTCCATACAGGTTGTCAGGCCGCCGAAGGGGGTTGTACCCGCCATCGTCCAGATCATCCTGACTGGAGCCAGGGTGGGCAACCGTGGCCGAATCCTGTGCTGGCTGCTGTGATGGTCCTTCGTCATCATAGTCTAAGGGTCCGTAGGAGCCTGTGGACATAGGCGCGTCGATGTTACCGCCGCAGCCACTTCCATCAGGGCGTCCCACCTTGCCACCCCTGCCACCTCTGGTAGCAGGTCGCGAAAGTTGACCCTTGCCAGCCTTCTTCAACAAATTCAACTCCTTCTTTTTCCTCTTGCTGATGATCTCTGCCTCATCGTCGGAAAACTCCTGCTCATCCTCACCAACTTCTTCGTCGTATATGTTCGATGCGTCTGTCCCCTTCATCGCTTGAAGTGGTGCTGTGAAGACCTTGATGCTGTGTTCATCGACGTAGTAGACTTTGCTGCCCTGTTGGATGCGAGCCTCTTCGAGCTCTTTGCTGTTGGCGAAGCCCACGAGATAGATGGGCTCCTGTGTCGGACCGAGTAGATCGCTAACCACACCGATGACTTCGCGAGTTTCGTGGCAGAGCACAGAGCCCTGGTCCACAACGAAGTGTGTGCCATCCGATCTGAATCCCTTGACCAGGACCACATTCCCGACGATGCTCTCTACGTGCCCAAGATTTGTGATTTTCATCTCCGGCGTGATATTCATAACTGGCCTGGGTGGGTATTGCTCTTTCTTCTCGTTGATCGTGCGTGGCTGACCGTCTCCGGTCTTCTTTGCTTTGTCACCATCATCACCCCCCTCCTCGTCCTTATTCATGAGAAATTTCGTCAAAGCTTCCGTGTCCATGAAGACGATGTCGCTGTCAGCATCCGAGGCGGTTTTTGTCTCGTCATCATCCTTTGTCTCGTCATCATCTGATGATGATGAGTATGGTGAGGAGTCCTCCTCCCACTCAGCTTCTGTGTTGCCACTCGGTGGCTGCGCTGCAGTCTCCATCTTTACATCACCAACATCGCTTTGGATGGACACCTCAGAAGTCTCCTCCTTGTCGAGGGTCCCAAGGTCCTCGTTGGACTCTTTGGAGCGAAGCGGCGGCGATTTCTCATCATCACCCATATCTGCGCCCGCTGAGCTTGCTGCAGAGACTTTCTCTTGCTTGCTGTTGACTACGTTCACACCTCCACCATTGTCTCTCTCTGCCGCTGCTGTCGCCGCTGACAAAGTGAGGTTTGCTGATGGATCAGTTACAATCTCTCCAGTCTCGTGCGGCTCAGTCATGTTGCCGGTCTGTGGGGGAGTGGTCGTCGATGGCACGTCTGGTGCGAGTTGAGCAGAGATCACGTCGCGCGGCGTACTGCTGCTTGACCCGTCGAGCGGCGCTTCAATGCGCATGCGCTTGGAAGGTCGTGCTTCGTCTTGTTCTTGGTCTACAGTTACCATTAGCGCAGCGAGTGCTGTCGTGAGCAGTGCTGAGAAGTGGTTTGTGTTTTGGTAGAATGTCGCTCGCGTCGTTGTGGTGGAAAAGTTCAAAAGTTCAAATCAATAATTTCGAGGAGCTTGGGCCCTGGCTCCGTCACCAGTCATGGCCGCCAAGAGGTCGTGTTGAACGGGGAACGGCTTCCGCCAGTTCTCGGGCATGGGAAGAGTACCGTAGCTTAATATTTAATAACTACATGTACCCACCCTACTACTACTACTACCAGGTAGGGTCGAAAGACTTGCATTCACCATGGCCCCATCCACGCCTCGAGCCATCAGCGCGAGCAGACCGAGGACAGCATCGAAATCGCCGCATCGCCCTACCAAGCTGCCATCAGGGGCCCGGTGAGCATTTCTATTAACATGGCCTACCAATCTAATATGTTGCTGAGCATCATGCAGTTCGTCGCCGAGTTCCCCTTTCCACATCTCCACCTTAGCGGCCTCGTACATCTTCCTTGCGGCTCACACGGTTGCTGCGCTCTATAGTCCTATTCAGGACTGTGATGAAGTGTTCAACTACTGGGAGCCCACTCACTACCTCAATCATGGCCATGGCTTTCAGACCTGGGAGTACTCACCCGATTATGCCATTCGATCATGGGCGTACAGCGGGATTCATGCCCTCGTCACACCCTTTGCCCGGCTTCTTGCAGCCCGTAGGCCAAAAGCCGCCGAATTCTACTTCCTTCGGATCGTGCTGGGGGCCATCTGCGCGATGTGTGAAGCAAGGCTCTATTCCAAAATCACCAATGTGTTGAACCCGAGGATCGCAATGTTCTATCTGGGCATCACAGTCACGAGTCCCGGGTTGTACCACGCCAGCGTCGCATTTTTGCCCAGCAGTTTTGCTATGTACTTTGTGATGCTTGGTGTGGCAGCTTTCATGGACTGGCGGGGTGGTTTGCGTACCGCACAGGGAATCTGGGCCATCGGAGTGGGCGCCTGCATAGGGTGGCCTTTCGCTGCCGCCATGGTTATACCGTTCCTGGCAGAGGAGCTGCTATTAGCTTCTCTGAGTGATCTTCATGGTATGAAAGACCTTATGTGGCGAATTGTTGATGGAGTCGTTCGGACTCTTTTCACTCTTGCACTGCAGATTGGAGTCGATACCTTCTTCTACAAAAAGACAGTGTTGGTACCTTTGAACATTGTGCTTTACAATGTCTTTAGTAGCAAAGGTCCCGAGCTCTACGGAACAGAGCCATGGCACTTTTACTTCAGAAACCTGTTTCTCAACTTTCACGTCTGGCTGTTGCTGGCGCTTCTGTCGATGCCGCTTGTGCTCGCACAGCACTTCTTCCGAACGAAAGGCGCGACGAGAGCAAGCTATCTTCGTGGAGTCATCTTCGTCACACCCTTCTACCTGTGGCTGGCGATTTTCACGCTGCAGCCGCACAAAGAAGAGCGATTCATGTACCCGGCGTACCCAGCTCTGGTCTTGAATGCCGCTATGGCCTGCCACATCATTCTCGCCAATCTCGGCTCCAATGACCCAAAGGATCTCATGAGCAAAATCCCCGTTCAGCTCCGCCTCCTTGGAATCGTCGGGTTTGTGCTTGCCGCGACTGCCATTGCAGCCTTCCGAACTCTGGGGACAATGACCGCTTTCGGCGCTCCACTGTCTATCTACGAACCACTCCATCGCGCAGGCGTTTCTCAAGCTGGAGACCAAGTCTGCCTGGGCAAGGAATGGTATCGCTTTCCATCACATTACCTACTCCCCAATGGAGTCCGAGCAAAGTTTGTTCGCAGTGAGTTCAAGGGCCTATTGCCCGGCGAGTTTTCCGAAGCTGGACAGGGCTTTGGGTTGTTTCCTGGCACATGGCTGGTACCACCAGGCATGAACGACGAGAACCGAGAGGATGCCGGGAAATACGTCGACCTCAAACACTGCAAATTCCTCGTTGATCTCCACCTTCCGAGTACACAAGTGACGGGACTCGAGCCAAGCTACATCACCGATGACAAAAACTGGGACAAGGTCAAGTGCCTACCATATCTCGATGCTGGGTCGACTGGGATCGTTGGACGGCTTGGCTGGGTCCCAGACTTGCCGTTTGTACCTCTCCAGTACAAGCGGGTATATGGCGATTATTGTCTACTGAAGAGGAAGAAGAGCACAGCAGGGGATGCGAAGCAAACGCTGCCGAATATTGAGACGCTGTTATAATGCGCAGTGTCCAACTTGCAATGTACAAACAGCCGAGTGCAACAGAATCACTACCTACCACACTCACAGTCACAGCCTTACCCCAATAATCAACTCGGAATTGCTGATAACTTGCAGGTAACAGAGAGGTGTAATGGAGGATGTGCGCAGTGTATAGGTGTTGGTGGTATATGGCTATATGCATTACCGGTCTCATCTTTTTGCCCGATCGGGTAAACCGAGCCTATCATCCTTGGAGGATGTTGGAGTTGACGACTGCTCACGTGGGCGCGATGTTACTCTACATGTACCTACTTCACGGATCGGCTTTCTTATCGCAGATTATGGTCGTCGTGTCTGATTACCTACGATCGCGACGCAATATCACAATGCGACAAAAGCTTGTAGTGCTCTATAATATGATATCCAGTGAAGCGCATCTTCGACCTCGACGATGAGCACTCCCGCCGAGTCTGAGAAAATCCTCCAGCCACGCTCCCAACACATTCTGGGCGCCGCAACCATTCCGGCCCCACTATACATATCGCTTTTGAGCATATTATTGATCATCTGGGCATTTGTGTATATTCGACCAACAAGCGTACTACCAGGACGGTCGTTATGGCTCAGATGGCATTGGCCACGCTCGAGGAAGTCCACGCCTGTCCCGCAAGCCGTCGTCGACGCGCACACCAAGAAAGTCGATCGCAAATTCGGCAGTCAGTATTCCTGAACCAACCCTTTCGTCAACTACTCCTCTAAACAGACTGCAGCATGGACGCCTATCGAGTTCGAGCGACCGGCGGTAGCTCCTTACCCGAACTGGTCTGTCACTGATACATCTCCTCTCAAGTATCGACCATTCCGTTACGGACCGAAATACAACATCACCATGGGGCTTCGAACGCTCCACCAGTGGGATGACTGGATTGAGCTCGACAATCACTATCTGCGCTTCCATGCCGACAAGAAACGCCGCATTGAAGAGCGAGGCGCCAAATGTTGCAGAACCGATGACTCTGATCCTCGCGCCCTCGATGGCGCAGTCGAACTCTTGGAAGAACTCGCCTCCTATCTCCCCGAACGCTACCCTTCGATGTTCCAGAAAACCGACGTGGGGATCGACAACATCATCACGCACGAAAGTTTTGACATCCGCAAAGATCGTCTCACCATGAACGGCCACGCGGAAGATCCCATGCAACTCTCCGCACGTCTCATCCAAGACGACCTCGCCATCATGTTTGAGAGAGAAGATGGTATCTACTACTTCCTCGCGGGATCAATTCTGCTCGCTGGGTTCTGGCGCCTCGAAGATAAATTCGGCATGGGCCTCCCGGAAATTCACACGTCCGGCCACGTCCCCGGGTACGAGAGCAAACTCCACAAAGGCATGACGAATGCCTTTCGCCGCATGATGCCCGACAAAGTCGTGCTGCGCCACAACTACTTCATCCAAGTCGACGAGGATTTAGCGTGGAGCTACAGCATCGGCGACGAGGACCACGATGGCCATGGCTGGTTCACGGCGGAGAAGAACAAGGCCATCGAACACCATTGGTTCCGCTCCGAGAGGCAGTCGCTGCGAAGATTGCCTCGGAGTGGGGGGATTGTGTTTACCATTCGCACGTACTTTCATCCAATTACGGAAATTGCAGAGGAGCCGTATGTCCCCGGGAGACTGGCGAGTGCGGTGAGAAGTTGGGGAGAGGATGTGAGTCAGTATAAGGGTAAGGAGAGGTATGGGGATGTGTTGTTGGAATATTTGGATCGTAAACATGAGGAGCAGGTTGCGAAGGGGCTGGATATGGAGAGGGAAGAGGAGTTGAGGCAGTATCCTTGGTAGAGCTGTTTGTGTGTTGATGCGGTGAATGTGTATGTTGGGGAACAGGAAAGAGTCTCTCTCTCTCTCCCTCCAGCTTCAAATAACATAATACGTTCTTGCCTGAGGTATCCAATGCCAAGTAGTGAGTGAGCTAGGGCCACCTGTAAGGTAGATATCGTGTCAGCAGGTAGGTACCTCCCCAAGGACCAAGGTATACCGTAATCCGTATATGCGCTCACGCGGCAAAAAGATGTTGCAAATACCACCGGCCCGGCTAAATACAGCAACAACATGTTGGAAGAAGAAGGACGAGACAAAAAACTTAGTCACAATTCTCGCTAGTCGGCTAGCCAGTGCCGTTCTATTGCCGAGTTAGCTCCTCTCCTCTCCTCTCCTCTGGGCTCCCGTCCTCCGTCTGGCAGACGAGGTGGTACGGGCAACTTTAAAAAAAGTCATCATAATGACTTGTCGTATGTGTCGTCCAGTGAGAGAATTACATGTACATCCATGGATGCACTGAGCTGCGATACGGGCTGGGTTTTTTGTATTTTTTACCTACCTTAGTTGTATGATACCTACCTACCTATAGGTACCTTTTGGAGTGGTAGAGTGGAAGTTCCTACTGTACTGTACCTGTATTACTACTATACAACTGCCCTATCCATCTGCATTTTTGGGGGCGATTGTCAATGGCGTGCAGATCGGATTTCACTTGAAGAGAAAAACCTGGAACTCAACCTGCATGTGTGTACTTGGCACACTACCTTACCTTACTCACCACAGCAAGTATGACAGACGAACACCATCTCTCGGCTCTGGAGAAAGAAATTGAAGCAACAGAGCGAGATTCCAGTCCGGAACGAACAACAACAGATGAAGAAGCGGTGCAGGACAAGGACAAGGACAACAACGACAACGACACAAGAGAAGATGCCCTCCTCGAGCGTGAAGAAGCTCCTCCCGATGGAGGATACGCATGGGTCTGCTGCGGCGCACTCGCCATTCTCAATGCCTTCACGTGGGGTGTCGCAGCTTCCTACGGAGTCTACATCTCACACTACCTCGCCAACGACTACTTCCCCGGCGCCCGACCGCTGGACTTTGCGTTGATCGGTGGGTTGGAATTCGGTGTGGCAATGATCATCTCCCCGCTTTGCACCATGCTCACGCGCGAATGGGGTCGCTTGGTGGTCATGTCTACGGGCTGTGTCATGTTTGCTGGGGGTTTCATCGCGGCCAGCTTCGCGAGTGAGATCTGGCAGCTGTATTTGAGTCAGGGAGTTTTGATTGGATTGGGACTGGGAGGGATTTTCATTCCGAGCATTCAAGTCTTGCCGCAGTGGTTTGCGAAACGGAGGAGTCTAGCGGGAGGCATTGCGAGTGGTGGGTCCGGATTTGGAGGGTTGGCGTTTAGCTTGGGCACGAATGCTATGATTGAGCAGATTAGCCTGCGGTGGGCACTGCGGATCACTGGTATACTGTGCTTGGTGGGCAATTTGACGGCAACGCTGCTGGTCAAGGATCGGAATCATGTGGTGAAGCCACCGCAACTGGGCTTTGCCACACATCTCCTCCGGAGATATGATTGCGTCTTGCTGCTTGCGTGGGGTTTCGTCAATCTGTTTGGCTACATGGCAGTATTGTATAGCCTGAGCAACTATGCTGTGGCCGTGGCGGGCCTGACGCAGTCGCAGGCGAGTCTCTTGACTGCCATACTGAATCTGGGCACGGGGTTTGGACGACCTCTTGTCGGCCTGGCGAGCGATCGACTGGGTCGGATTGAGGTGGCAGCATGCTCCACTCTGTTCAATGCCATCCTGATCTTCGCCGTCTGGATTCCTGGCAATAGTTACGGCGTCTTGATCTTCTTTGCGATTGTTGCTGGCGCCTTCATCGGGACCTTCTGGATGACCATTGGACCACTATGCGCAGAGGTCGCTGGTCTCGCCGAGGTACCATCATTCCTCTCATTGCAATGGCTGACGACAGTGCTGCCCACGACATTTGCGGAAGTGATTGCGCTGTATCTTCGCCGACCGAGCATGGGCCGATGGGGCTATCTGTACGCGCAGGTATTTGCAGGCAGCATGTATCTGGTGGCATCATTCTTTCTATTTGAGCTGTGGAGGGTGAAGCGCAGTAAGAAGTAGTACGGTATCAGTACCAGTAAAAGCAGATAGATATAACGTTGTATCCTGTTCAAGGTCCATCATGTATACTGTATAATCGCGTTGATAGGAACCAAGGTTGTCATTCCCACCACTTTCGGGCGTTGTTGACATGTGTAAACAAATAAACATGCCCACCCAGCTGGATTATCTCTCTTTCACTCTCTGTCACTGGAGACTCACGCCCAGCACAAGTCACGCCCAACGACCATGGCGGACGATCTGATCGACTTCAATGTGATTGAAGGACAGAAGGAGAACATCCAGGCTCTTCCCAGCGGCCGCTCCGCCAAAGCGCTGGCCCAGCTCTACTCACCACCGCTGCTGGGAGCCAACCCGACGCCGAACGATGCGCATGCAGAGAAGCGCGCCGAGTTTGAGAGGGAACTGGCCAACATCGACGAGGCCGACGATCCGCTCGACGTCTACGATCGATACGTCAAATGGACACTCGACACATACCCATCCGCACAAGCAACACCGCAATCACGACTACTGCCTCTCCTAGAGCGCGCAACAAAGACGTTCCAATCCTCCAAAGACTACAAGAACGACGTGCGATATTTGAAGATTTGGCTACACTACATTCGACTCTTCTCAGATGCGCCTCGGGAAGTGTTTGTGTTTCTGGCGCGACATGGCATTGGCGAGGGTCTGGCGTTGTACTATGAAGAGTTCGCGGCGTGGCTGGAGAACGCGGGACGATGGAGCCAGGCGGAGGAGATCTACAAGATGGGCATCGAGAACGAGGCTCGTCCCTCAGAACGGTTGATGCGCAAGTTTGGCGAGTTCGAGCGGCGGAAGGAGGCACGACCAGAGGACACAACGGAGCCGTCGAGTCCAGCTTTGCCTGCTGCGCGGCCGGCGTTGGCAGCAAAGACGGACCCTTTTGCTGCTGTGACGCCTTCTCCTACTCAACAGCAGCAGAGTAGTCGCAGTGCTGCGGGCGGCAGCAAGAAGGCGAAAATGGCCATCTTCACTGACGGCGGCGAAGACTCGAGACCCGCGTCTGGAAGCAGCTCGAAGGGTTGGGACAACATTGGAACGCTTGCAGATCGCAAGAAGGAGAATGCCGCAGAAGTGAAGCCTATGGCCGGGCAGAAGCTCATGGCTGGTAAAACAAATACTGGCATGCAGAAGATGATGATATTCAAGGACCAGGTAAGTCACCCTCCCGCGATCTGACAGGAGACCACGTATTTACGAATGCAGGACTAAATATCGCGTGTTTCGTAGTCTTCTCGTTCAATGCCACGACATCTTTCCTCGCACTCGTCGTCATCGAGTAGTAGCCATGAGCAGCAGTGCGTGTTCAATGAAAAGACTGGTAGGCTGGAGTGCGTTTTTGTAAACCTTGAGGCTGTTTACCCAGTGACAGGCAATCTGGCTGTGGAGTACTGCTTTGAAGAGCTACGAGCGCGACATCGAGGGTGGTTGGACAAGGATTGGCGGAACGAGCAGCAGCAGCAGAAGAAGCCGAAGAAACTGACCAAGAGCGAGTCTTTCGACATCCAGTTGGACACGCCAACGCCCCTACAAGAGCAGATGCAACAAGAAGACGCGCCTTTAGCAAAGTCGGTCATCAAGGACAAGCCGTTCACCATCTTCTCCGATGCTGACCAGGAGATGCCTATTTCGCGACCGACATCGAAGCAGAAAGGGTTCAAAATCTTTGAAGACACGGATCTCGAACCCAGACCGCTGCCCAAGCCTGAAGTTTCCAGCAGACCTACGACAGTCACGAAAACTCTGGCATTGAATGACGAGAACGATGAGAACACGCCACCTTCCAAGCAAGAAATCGATGCAGCCAAGAAGGCGAGACGCGAAGAACGCGCAAACCGAACGCGCAAGATCAAGGTGATGGAAGTCCAGCACATCAAGAACGAGACGCAGACGATCAAGCTGAACATGGACTCGCCGAAGTCGAAGCCGAAGCGAAGAAAGTCGGTTGCCCCTGAACCAACAATGACAATCAACACTAAAGAGGCCATGGACGAGATTTATGGTATCTTCAGTGCACCCCTGCCATCCCAATCGGAGCAACAACGGCAGGAAGAGGAGTCTGAAGAGGAGAGTGACGAGGACAGCGAGGATGATGAAGATGATTACACGACTGGGGACGAAAGCACAGCAACGGGCAAACTCTCGGCTCCCGCGAGCGAATATGGCGATGAGACGCGAAATGAACTCCTTGGAGCGCAATGTGACGATGATCGCACTGATGTATCAGGCTGGTCCGACTTTGACACAAGCAAGCACGTTCCAAAGGAAGACGACGAGAGCGGTGTGACATCGGCGCAAACCACAGTACAGGACACTTACGAGGTGGACGAAGCCATGACTCCTGTCCACGATGAGAATCCTCAGACCCGCTACATTCCCGTGGCCCCAGAAGACTACGAACCGCCTGTAATGCAGATGCGTGACATGAACATAGTGCCCAATCACAGGCTGCCTTTTATGACGCCCATTGTTGAGCAGACGGAGTCGTCATTGGGTATACCCACAGGGAGACCGGAAAAGGACTACTTTGGTGCAAAGACGCCTAGTAGAAAGATTGGTATGCCTGTTGGGTTTGATGATGAAGATGGAGAAGACGAAGATGAAGACAATGAACCTCCTAGCAGTCCATTTGATGATGTGACAGCTGACATGGATGAAGACAAACGCAGGGTCCTTCAACCTATTCGAACGAAGAGCACCAAAGGCACGTTGTCACTTGGACAGGGCACATCTAAAGCACAAATTGATGCAAAATTAGAGGGACCTGCGAACGCGGACACTGTCCAGAAAGGTCCCATTGTCAAGGACCTTCAGTGCAATCCCATGGACCCATGTCTTCGTCAAAGCATTCTCTCTCAGATGAAGCCATCTCTGACGACCTACGAAGGTTACCACGAGCATCTCGATGCTGTTTCAGGGAAGACGTCAGAAATCAAGAAGTACATCAAGCAGCTACAAGCATCACGAAAGAGCCAAAGCCAGTCTCAGGAGAAGACTTCCAACATACCGCCTATGGTTGCCTTTCCCGGAGCAGGTGGCATTTATACCATCAAACGAGAGCTCGGAGCCGGTACTTTCGCTCCCGTCTACTTGGTCGAGAATAGTGCCGCGGGCTCTCTCGAAGAACGAGAAGATCTTCTCGGTGATGACCACGACGATGGCCAAGAACTTTCTTCTGTTTCCACTTCACGTCTGGGAAAACTCACTCATAGAAGACCTCTGGAGGCCATCAAGATGGAAGAACCACCTTCATCCTGGGAATTTTACATTTTACGTGCCACACATCGAAGATTAGGCGTTAGTCGCGCTTCAGAGTCCATTGTCAAAGCCCACGAAATGCATCTCTTCCGGGATGAATGTTTCTTGGTCGAAGAATTCCGAGACCAAGGGACTCTTCTCGACCTGGTCAACATCGCTCGCTTAGAATCCGGTTCGAATGGTGGCATGGACGAGATGTTGTGCATGTTCTTCAGCATCGAACTCCTCCGAACAGTAGAAGCCATGCATTCCAAACACCTCATCCACGGAGACCTCAAAGGCGACAACATCCTCGTCCGCTTCGACGATCCAGGCATGGAAACCGACTGGTCCAATACCTATTTCCCGTCGGGCGCTCATGGCTGGTCGAGTAAAGGCATCTGTCTCATCGACTTTGGTCGTGGAGTCGACATGAAGCATTTCGAAGACCACGTCGCATTCATCGCGGATTGGAAAACCACGGATGCGGATTGTGCAGAAATGAGAGAATTGCGACCGTGGACCTATCAGATCGATTATCACGGTATGGCGGGTATTGTGCATTCGCTACTGTTTGGCAAATATATGGAGACGAGCGCGGATAAGGGTGGCCCTTCCTCGTCTTTGGGCGTAAGTCATCTTGGTGGTGCGACGAAGAAAACGTATCGCATCCGAGAGTCTTTGAAGCGGTATTGGCAGACGGAGATTTGGAATGAATTGTTTGGGCTGTTGTTGAACCCTCTCATGCATGTCGAGAATGAGGATGGGAGGAAATTGCCTGTGGTGAGGAGTTTGAGGAGTTGTCGTGAGAGAATGGAGGGTTGGTTGGAGGAGAATTGTGAGAGAGGGGTGGGATTGAAAGGGATGATTTTGAGGATGGAAGGTGCTATACGCGATCGGAAGAGGAAGGGTGTGAGGTCTTGAATTGTTTGAGGGCGGGCGGGTGAAGCCATTCTCTGTCTCTCTCCTGTCTCGGTCCTTTTTGGCGTTTGATGGATTTTGATGATATCCACGTTGGCATATTGGGGTGCAGGAGCGAGTGGATTGTATAGATTTCGTATCTCGCATCATCATCATCGACTTTTGAAGTACAGGAAGAAAGAGATAGACCCTCTACTATCTCTTCAAATTCTCTTCCAGTTGAATTCAAGAGTCCTCCAACCAACCAGCCTTCTCACTCTAAAATTTCCCTTCTCCCCTAGAAGAAAAACCCCCAACCCATCATTCTCCCCCTTCCCTTCCCCCTCAAAGCAGATCTCTCCCCCCCCCCC
>NW_016017387.1:370697-389885 GCF_000320565.1 Sphaerulina musiva SO2202 | reverse complement strand
CCCCCCCCCCCCCCCCCCCCCCCCAACCCTTAAACATGTCCCTCCCTCCCCTCCCACTCAAAATCCTCCCATTGTACCACCCCACCGACATCCACTCCATACAACCCCGCAATCTCCAACGCCAACTCCTGCGCCAATTGTGCTTGTTCCTTGGTCCCGCCCTGCCTCACCACCCCTCTCACATGCCAATATGCTTGCCTTCCACTCCGAGAACAAATCATCGCTGACCCGTTGAGCATGCAAGTTTCTGGCGCGGTGAAAATTTCAGGTTCAGAGACGAGCCAGGTTAGACTGTGCATGTGAGGGGTTAGAAAAAAGGGGGGGTTGGAAAAGGGGAAGGGAGGTGGACGGACTTCATTGTGACGAGAAAATGTAAATCCGGGCAGTATTTGAGATTGTATTCGAGGTTTTTTTGCGCGGTTGAGGGATTTCCCCAGAGGTTGGCGAAGAATTCGGTTGCGGCGAGGGCGCGTTGGGGGGGTTGGAAGGGGGCGGTGGGGAAGGAGGAGTTGATGGAGGAGTATCTGTGAAGTTTTTTTTTTTTTTTTAGTGTGAGGTTTCTGGATTTTATATGCGTATCCATACGACTACTCTCGAGAGAGAGAGTGTGTGTATGATTATGCGTGCATATAATGAATTCCTTTTTTTTCTTTTTTTTTCCCATCTTTTTCTCAAATCCTCCCAAAACCACTCAACTCAACTCAACTCACCTCGGCCCATACTGATCAATCTCCTCATCCTTCAAATCCTGAAACAGCGGAAACAGTGCTTGAATCACTTTGGGCGTCCCATAGAGATGTCCCGTCTTAATGAGAGCTTCTTTAATCCGACGTTGCACGAGTTTTTGCTCATCGAGGGGTAGGCCTTCGCAGACGTGACGGTAGAGTTTTACCACTTCTCCTCCGGCACATGCTGCTGCGAGAGATACGACCTGGATTTTTCCAATGTTTTTTGAGCTTTGTAGTGCAATAATATTGGAATCGAATGGGGTTGGTTGGTTGCTGGGGAGGAGGAGGAGGAGGGTTGTTACTTACCATAATATTCAAACTCATAGATCGTGCTGCATGATCAACACCATCTTCACGTTTTGTGAATTTGGCAAGAATTTCAAACAATTTATTTTCTGCCATTATTGATTGAAAAGATTGGAGAAAAAATGTGCGTTTTAGTTAGCCTCAATGCGGGAATGAACATGAGCAAACACTACATGTTATGTACCCAAGATTGATTTTGTTTTTTCGTCGAGGCACGTTTTTTCGTCGGGGGCCTGAATGTCTCAATTGTCGGGAGTTGGTTGCGGTTGAGAAAGAAAACTGACGTGAGACGAATGTGCAGGGGTTAGATATGTTGTGCTTGTTCATCAAAACCAGTTGTTCCGAAACACAGCAGCAGCAATCAATCTCTTTTCTTTCTGCAGGTAAAGTGATTGAGATGGGCTTGTACGATTGTCAGGTAGCGAAAAGACGAGCTTCAGTAGGATCTATATTGCTTTTTGGAGGTAGTGAAGCGGATCATCAGGTGGGTATCATCTTCTCTATTGTATATCAGATCTTTTGAGCGCTAATTTTCTGCTCATTTTAGACGCTGGGATCAGGAAGACGAGGCTTTGCTAACCTCACCTTGTTGCTTCTCGCTCCATTCCTCCACCTCTTCATCAGGTAGTCTGTGGCCGCGACCCTTGTACTTGGTCTCCTCAATCATGTTCAGCTCATCTTCCCGAGCGTCGAGGCTGCGCCAGGTCATCCAGAATCCAATACCACCGATAAAGGCCAGGATCGCCACAACAGTGTAGTTCCAGATGAGAAGTGGGTCATCGGACAGACTGACAAGTGCCTGGCCAATAGCGGCAGAGAATGCGTTCTGGAGCAGATTGACACCCATGACCAGACCTCGCATGTTCTCGGGAGCCTTGGAAAATGCATACTCCAAGCCAGTAACGGAGGCAAAGATCTCGGAGAAAGCAATCAAGCAGTATGGCACAGCTTGTACCCAGACGTTGATTGGTGCCTTGCACTCGGCGCCTCCACTGTTCACGTCGCTGTCATCGCAAGGAGATAGCTTGTAGATGTAGTACTGTAGCACAGCAGAGCTGACCATAGCTGCCGAGGCCACGAAGAAACCCCATGTGATACGCTTGAGAGGAGTGAAATGGAGGCCGGCCTTGCGGATAGTTGGGTACACGAAGTAGTCGAAGATGGGGATGAAGATGACCAATGTCAAGGGGTTCAAATTGTTGATAAGACTTTGAAGAAGTTAGCATTTGCCATTGTGATTGAGATGCGTCGTTAGGATCAACTTACTCATTGGGAACACCACCAAGCTGCATGGTAGCTGATTGGGAGGTCAAGTTGTTCACCATCTGGTTGTAGGCGAGCCAGTACAGTGGCAGCCAGAAAAAGACCTTGCAAGCGCCGAAACCACGAGCGACTTGGTCAATCCAGACGTCGTCCACACCTCGAAGCCAAGCTGGCGCGCTGGCGCCAAGGTGGCTAGGTTTGATCTTGTCCCAAAAGTCATCACGCTGGAAGTTCTTGTAGGTCTGAACGGGGTTGGCAGACCAGCATCCTTTGCTCGCAAGGCTCAGAGCCTTGAACGACTTGGAGAGCACGGATTCCGTGGGAGGTGTCAGTTTGTAGTGCTTCTTGCAGAGAATGAGCACGATCGGCGCGAAGAAGAACATGAACGTGGGCAGAGCATAAGATAGCCAGAATCCCACGTATTTCTCGGCGTAGACCATGCCAATGCCGCCAACGAGCGAGCCTGCGTTGATCATCATGTAGAAGTACAGGAAGACTCGAGAGTAGGTGACCTGTGGGTCGACAATGACGCGCTCACCAGATGGAAGCGTCTTCACGAGCGGGCGAGTCTGGGGAATCTGCTCGGCGAGCAAGGGCGAGATGTTACTCTTGAAACCACCAGTTCCTATGCCCATGATGACAAGACCGACAGCAAAGCAACCGAGGGCGGATTGTGGGTTGTCCATAACAGCGGGGATCGACGAAACGATGAGGATGATGTGCCCAATGATGGCTGCCACGATGGAGTACTGAATCGTCATGTAGCGACCAAGATATGTATCTGCGACGTACCCACCGAGCAGAGGCATAGTGTAGGCCCAGAATTGGTTGAAGGTGGTCAATCCAGTGGCGGCTCGTTGATCTTGTCCCAGAGCTCCCGCTTGCTTGCAGTCGTCCACGCTCCACCCTGGCGCGAGGTAGCAACTGTCATTCTCGACGACAGCTCCCGTCCTGGATCCAAATGGGCGCGGTTGCTGGATGAAGTTGACGAACACGGCAGTTGTGCCATAGTACGAGAAACGTCTAATGCTGGGGTTAGCGCATGTCGTGGGAGGAGAACAGCTTCATTGATGCCACATACTCGCAGAACTCGACAAACGTGATGGTCCACGCAGTCCATGGAATCTTGCCACTGACACGGCGCAGTGTCTTCATCTCCTCCATGGTTGGCTCCTCGCCATCGGCAGTCGTGCGGCCCACCTCCGAGGCCGAGGCGGTGTCGCACTCTTTGGCTCCATAGAGGGCTGCCTTTTGCTTGGATTCGGAGATGACGCTAGGCCGGCGAGCCTCAGCCATCACATACAGATCTTGATCTAGGGGAGCGCTCATGGTTGCTGAGGTTCGGCCTGATGAGCTGACCAAAAGGAAGGTCGAGATACGATGTCGGTAGCTTTAATGGTCGCCACGGGGCCGTTGGACGTACAGGGGCTGTAGTCACTACTGCGAGCTGAAGCACCAAATGCCGCTGAAGGAGAGAAAAAGCAGGTATTTCATGGCGCGCACGACATTGTTCATATAGATCGCATCAGCCGCAGCGTGAACAGATCCGGTTGCTAAAGGGTGAGATCCGCAACCGGGATTTCCACAAAGCACGCGGTTGGCACGCGACCCTTATCGCAACATTCCCAAATGGTTGGCTAGTGTCCGTTGTATGGAAAAGCCCTCGCGCGCGCTCATACAGCCAGAGGATTTCTGCATGCTACCGTAGTATGACTTGCCACTTTCAACCTCAGGGCCAAGACGGCTATCACTCCACGAAGGGAAGGAGGTCGTTGATAGTACGCCTTCAGGATCACTCCGTTCACGAGGACAGGTTTGCCCAGCCCGAGTAAAGTCTTGTGGCTATGCTTAGCACTTGGCAGAGGTACAGACAAGACGCTCTGCGGCGGATGATGCTCGGCTCGCAGCGGGCTCAACCATGGATTCTGGTGAACCTGACTTGTCGTAACCGCGAAGTCTCGAGAGAGTGCAAGGCATGGGCATGCGGCGGCGGGATGGACGCAAGGGATGGGCTCCGGCCTGGCCTATAAATCGGGAGTCTCGTAGATGGACTGATGGACGTACTTCTCACCTTCGACTTTACTAGGGTTGACATGCGGTTCAAGACCGGTCCAAGACACGCTATCTACTCTTGGCAAACTATCTCCAACATCATTGGCGAGCGCGATTGGCGACCGTTGTGAGTAGCGCCAGGGCTAAGGGCAGACCCCAAAATGTCTAGTCGCAGACCCCATTTCTGAGTCATCAAGTTATCACCGTACCCTTACGATACTACCTTCCTAGTAGCTACCTTCTGTAGCTTCACTTCACATTACACCCCGAAGGATACCCCTCTCGATTCTTAGCCCCCCTTGGGGGGTTGGGGGGGCAATCTGGTCGGTGCCCCCGAGGTATTCGGTACCCCCGAGGTACTGAGCATTTATTAGGAAGAGAACTCCTTAGAGGTAGGTATAGAAAGCGGAGGCCTGAGCGAAGGAGCGGCGTTGTTTTTTGGGGGGTAGAATTACAGCGGAAGGGTACGGTAATAACTTGATGACTCAGAAATGGGGTCTGCGACTAGACATTTTGGGGTCTGCCCTTAGCCCTGGCGTGTGAGTAGGTGGCCTACCACACTACCTTAGGACGGAGGACCCTGACTGGCCACTCGGGATCTCCCTCAGAGTCGTGGCTCTTATCTGCTGGTAGGAGCCTAGGAGGTAGCACTCATATGATTACCATGAGACATTTGAGCGTCCGAATCAGGTATGCAGCGAGACGCCGTCCATTGAAGGTTTACCTATTGTGTACTCAGAGAACTTCAACAAAGGAGAAGCAAGAGCCGCTAACAGCGAGGGTTCCTTTTTGTTTTTCGGGCCAGATCTGACATCTCTACGAGGTTCAGATGCCGATGGTGAATAACAGATTCCACAGTCGAGCGTTGCTGCGTTGCTATTCCAAGTGCTAGGTACCTCTTCCCTCCTATCGACAGGCTCCCTGTTGACACTGCGGCTTATCATAAGCAAAACTTGGCGAAGAGGCAGAAGAACGGTAGAACCCTCATCAACACGAATGATCAAAATTTTCGTAGAACATGGGTCCTACGGTGGTAGCGGTGTCATGTCTGGCAAGGGCTCTGAAGTCAATATCAAATGGATTGCCATTAGGAATCTAGGATGTCCATTTAGCAAAACTCTGTCTGTCCTTCACTCATACTCTGCCCGCGAGTCTGTCTGTCTAAGGTAGTCAAGCATTGTGGCACATTCTTCGCTTTCGCCGAGACCTTCACCACCTGCCGCATCCGTGACTTATTTCGCAGGGCATACCTTTAATACTCATCCGGCGAAGGAACAACATCGAAAGTTTCCATGAAACAAACGCCTGTGCGCTGTCTTGCGGTCAAGTGCCGTATGCAGTACAACACAACATCTGACCTGAGCTGTCTTATCGGTCAGGTACACGGAGCGACGTCCCTGTAGTGAATGGGTAGGTTACATTCGCAACCCTGATGCCTGCCGCGTGAGGTCGAACGTTGGTTTTATCCTGATATCAGTTGGACTGCTTTGATCATACATGTATTTCTGGAGACGTGATCATTCAGGTATTGATATATTAAGGTAGTAGGAGGTACATGTAGCTTGAGAGATGGCTCCCACCTGAGACCAGCGATCCACGGATCTGTCCTTTTCCCGCTCCGTTCCCCGCAACAACATTGTGGTGGAGGTGTGGGACTTTCGAACTTGTGGATGAATAATACTCGATGGCATTACATTGAATTAATAATGGCGATGCACATCTCCTGCGACTCGACGACATTCTGTCAGGCTCTTAGCATCGAGGCATAAAGGTCAAGTACTGTTGATTAACTTGTTTCTGTTTCTCTCTACCTGTACTGTACTAAAGACAAGAAAGATTTACTTTACAGCAGAGCAATATGAAGGAAGCTATCATTCACGCAGGACCCAAGGTCGAGATTAGGGACGCGCCGATACCGAAAGCAGGACCGCATCAGGTTGTGACGAAGATTGTGTATTCTGGCAGTAACCCAAAAGACTGGTATGTGTGTCTGTGTGTCGGTCAGGCGGGCCATTCAGCAGAACTGACACTCTTTTTCCCAGGAAAATACCACAATGGATGCCACAGATTCCTGTGATGAACCAAGGCGACGATTTCAGTGGTTATGTCCACGAGGTAGGAGAGGGTGTGACGGAGTTCAAAAAGGGCGACAGAGTCGCTGCATATCATGAGAGCTTCAAACCAGGTGGCAGTTACGCAGAGTACGGCTTGAGTCCAGACCATACCACGTTCTTCCTCCCAGAGAGGACCACTTTCGAGGGTAAGGCGACGTAAGATCGTTGCACAAGCATCACCTAGTAGTGACTAACGAATGTCAAACAGAAGGTGCAGCCATTCCTCTCGCAGCCTTGACAGCAGCAGTGGGTCTCTTCGCCTCCGAGAATCTCAACCTCCCGCAGCCCACCAACCCCGCCACTGAGCCCATTCCTCTCGTCATCTACGGCGGCTCCTCAGCAGTCGGCTCCTACGCCATCCAATTTGCCCAGCGAGCCAACATCCACCCCCAAATCATCGTCGCCGGTCGCGCACAAGCCCACGTAGAAAAGTTGATTGACCGCTCCAAGGGCGACACTATTGTGGACTACCGCAACGGCAATGAGGCGGTAGCGCAAGGTATCAGAGATGCACTCCAAGGTGCCAAATTATACTACGCATACGATGCTGTGACGGATGGTACCAGCTGGCAAAACATTGCAAAAGTGCTCGAGCCCAATGGTAATATTACTCTGGTATTGCCCGCCGAGGACTATCCTGGAATTCCAGAGACTGTGAAAAAGACAATGACATCTGTTGGAGATGTGCATGGCAGTATGAAGGATTTGGGTTTCGTATATTCGAGGTTGATCACACGAGGCCTGGAAGAGGGTTGGTTCAAGGCACAGCCACAAGAGGTGATTCCCGGTGGTTTGGGAGGAGTTGAGAAGGGTTTGAGTCTGCTCAAGGATGGGAAGGCGAGTGCTGTCAAGTATATCTTCAAGATTGAGGATACCGAAGGTGTGGGGAAGGATTGAGTATAACATCGGTTTTGCAACGTGCGTATATAGCTAGGCTAGCTATCGACTGCGAATTATAGTGTATGCTCAAGAAAAGCTTTCTCTAACCTACCTTGGGGACCCAGAGTGCGAGCCGAAAATGCAATCCGCAAGCTTCCTACGCTATGGCAGCAGCAATCGGTACCTAGATATACCTCAGGTAGGTAGGTAGTAGAACCATAATACTTCCAACAGAGTATCAAGATTGAAAGAACTTGAAAGTGAACGAGGCGACATTCAAGCGTAGCTCACTAAGGATAGAGATTATATACGGTCAAAATTCCGGCTGCTCCAATCAAATCAGGCTATCCAGTGCCCAGCACTGCCACTCTCGATAGCTCAGCTGGAAGAGCGCAAGACTGTAATTGTACCACACCACAACGTCATCTTGAGGTAAGCACCACACATGCATTCTAAAAACAGAATGGCGCTAACCCAATGCGGATTAGGCCCGCGGTTCGATCCCGCGTCGGGAGATCACGTGATTCATCTTTTTGCTGGTTTCCCTCTTTCCCTCTTTTTCCTTTTGCATCGATCGCATTCAGATCTTGACCTTTTTGGGGTAGACAAGGCGGATTTTGTCTCTGACAGGCCTTTTTGTAGTCACGCTCCAAGTTTCAGTCAGCGATTTGCACAAAACATTTCCCGGGGGAAACGCTTCCGATTACACGGGGCGATGTGAACGCTGCTCCGCCATCAGTTAGTAGTATGTGATGAGATGCTTAGTGTGTCAAGGCATAGTATCACGTGTAGCTGCGTTTTTTCTCTTTGGAAGGAACAAACACTAGGTAGGTAGTACAGAAATCATCGAACGCTGTCGTTTTCTACTCAAAAAGCAGACTCGTGATGGGGAAAGTTCTTACGAAACATGATTTGAGAGATAAAGAGAGCCTGCCTGCTAAATCTCACGTACCACCACCTCTCACATCATGTCTCTCGTCGTACACATCTGCGATACGCAGCTGCGCAACCTGCCTCTCGATGAGATCCTCATTCATAAGGGCCGCTCTCGGATCATCAGGAACTGGATATCCCGCTTCTCCAGGTCCTAGTGGTGGGTATTCAGGCGGAAATGTTGGACGATTGGGAATGCCACTTTTGAGATATAATAGCAGTCTGTAGGCTGTGTTTCCATTCAGGTAGTATCGATGTAGTCGTTTGCTTCGGATGAAGCCCAATTTCTCGTAAATGCGAAGGGAGGGGATGTTGTCGTCTTCTGTTTCGAGAGCAATCTGGTGGTGATTTTTGTTTTTGTTAGAATCAACGGTATAGCTATAATCAATCGGGGGGGTTTTCTCTCATCGGTCGCACCTCATCTGCATCCTCTGCAATCATCTCGTCACACGCCATACGCACGAGTTTGCTCGCGATGCCTTTGCCTCGTTGATCTTCTCTGGTGGCAAGCATGGCGATGTAGCCTCGCATCGGACCTCCTCGATGAGGCTCGAGCTTGCAGACTATGACTCCGACCAGTTCATCTTTGGAATTGATGGCCTATAGAAGAATTATCAGCGTCAGTACGTCAAGTAAGGAAAATCTTCACATGTCCCAAACACACACCATGAAGCATAATTTGCCCCATTGATAGAGGAAATATCGATACACATAGATGCTATATGGCTCCGACAGATCTTTGGAGATCAGCTGCTTGATAGCAGGTAACCAAGGGGACTCCTTCTCCTCGCCATAGCAGATGTATCGAATGTCATCGTCGTTCTTCTGAGACGGCTTGTTGGTTTCCTTGGCAGCCTCGGTGGAGTTGCTCATTGGCGTGGTGAAACTCCTCTTGTTTGTAACATGCGAAGGATTGCCGACAGGGTAGACGAGAGTAGACAGAACTGATGTAAAACCTTAAGTAGCCCGGTACCTTTAGTGTAGATGATGCCAGTACTAGGACAGGAACAGGTCGCGCTTTCAGCATGGTGGTAGGAGGTTATGAACGGCACAAAGGACGCCCGACTGGCCGCTGGGACAGCAGCAGTGACGTCGCGAGTACCAGGCAGTTCTACTGAGCGCACAAGTGATCCAGAAGAATCAAATGTTGCGCTGTCGCGTCTGCTTTCAATGACTGACACTTTCACTACAACACCACGCCATCCACCATGTCGTCGCTCCGGAGGCGCATTTTTGGCACTGGCGGTGGTGATGCCACGCCGCCTGCATCACGGGACAGCAGTCCTGCACCAGCGCCGCATGAAGCGTTGAAGAGACCCGGCGCATACCGCGTGCTGACGACGGAGAAATTCGACGAGCTGAAACAAGCAGCAGTGAAGAGCGGGAAAGGCAAGAAGAGGAGACACGCGTGGGTGTTTGTGCTGGGTCTGCTCGGTGGGCTGTTCGCAGCGGGCTTCTTCGCAAGTAGAGATGGCGCTTTGGAGCAACTGGCTGCGATGGCAGGGCTGGAGGACATGAATTTGGACAGCCTGATAGACGTGCTGCCCACAGGCTTGATTCGCGATGTTCAGGACTTACAGGTGAGACTTCCTCTCGTGTCGCCAACTTGCCGTCTTGTTCACGGAGCGGGTGGGTTGACTAAAGGTATACTTCTATATAGTCTCGAGAAAAACAAGCTGTCGATTACGACTCTTTCGCTGTCGGTCTCCATGCTCGTAATGAGGGAATCAAGGCCAAATATCCTGTCATCATGATACCCGGTGTGATATCTACAGGCATCGAAAGTTGGGGCACTGAAGATTGGTCTAGGCAGTATTTCAGAAAGAGGTTATGGGGCTCATGGAGCATGATGAGAGCTCTCGTACTGGATAAGCCAGGCTGGAAGAAACACATCATGCTCGATAAGAAGACTGGGCTGGATCCACCGGGCGTGAAGCTGCGGGCTTCGCAGGGCTTCGATGCTGCCGACTTCTTCATTACTGGCTACTGGATATGGAACAAGATTCTGGAGAACCTCGCGACGATAGGTTACGATCCGACCAATGCCTTCACTGCAGCATACGATTGGCGTATGAGCTACATGAATTATGAGATCCGAGATCAGTACTTCACGCGACTGAAGAACCACATCGAGATTGCAAAGCACCTGTCGGGCGAGAAGTCTGTCTTACTCTCTCACTCCATGGGATCTCAAGTACTATTCTACTTTCTCAGATGGGTCGAGGCGGAAGGCTATGGCAACGGAGGACCTTCTTGGGTAAATGACCATATCGAATCGTGGATCAACATCTCCGGCTGTATGCTCGGCGCACTCAAAGACGTGCCCGCTGTGCTCAGTGGCGAGATGCGAGACACAGTCCAGCTGAACGCTCTGGCTGTCTATGGCCTTGAAAAGTTCCTCTCTCGTGCCGAACGAGCTGAGATCTTCCGCGCAATGCCTGGCATCTCTTCCATGCTACCCATAGGAGGCACAGCAGTCTGGGGTGATGAGAATGGGGCCCCTGATGACACTACTAACCAGACCACCACATTTGGCAAATTCCTGAACTTCAAGAAAGTGAATAATACACAAACTCCAGGCAACATGTCTGTGGATGGCGCCATTGACTACCTGATCAAGAACACGGAACAGTGGTATGTCGATCAGATTCAAAGCAGCTACAGCCGTGGTGTAGCACACAGCAAAAAGGTAGTCGAGGACAATCTTATGATTCCTGCCAAGTGGATGAACCCACTCGAGACCAGACTACCCATTGCACCAGATATGAAGATTTTCTGCTTCTACGGCATTGGAAAGCCAACCGAGCGAGCATACTACTATCGAGAAGAAATGGACGCCAAGAACGACACTGCTATCATGATCGGTATGACTTTTTCTTTTTTGTCTAACATAACTCCCCCTCAAGTAACCCCCCCAAAAAGAAAATAAAAACAACCACCTAACACAACACACCCACAGACTCCACCATCTCCACCCCGGACGGCCAAATCGACCACGGCGTAGTCCTCGGCGAAGGCGACGGCACCGTCAACCTCCTCAGCACCGGCTACATGTGCAACAAAGGCTGGAAAATCAAACGTTACAACCCCGCCAACATTCCCATCGTCGCCTACGAAATGCCTCACGAACCCGACCGCTTCAACCCTCGCGGTGGGCCCAATACTGCCGATCACGTCGACATTCTCGGTCGTTCCTCTCTCAATGACTTGATTCTTCGCGTCGCAGGCGGAAAGGGACATTTGATACACGATAATATTGTCTCCAATATTCGAGAATATGCTGCCAAAGTCAAAATTTTCCCGGACGAAGAAGACGATGAAGAAGGTAATGAGGGACGAGTTGGTGATGTCAAAGGTTGGGAAGGAGGTGATGGTGAGGACGACGCCGCGGCGTTCCTCCATCCCGAAGACGCGAAAAAAATTCCTACGAATGAACAAGATTTGGCGAATGCAGAAGATGTGACTCGACGGGAAATGGAAGGGGGGACGGGCGCGGGGAAAAATTCTGATGGGGAGGCGAGTGGGAAAGAGAAAACTGGGGGGAAGAGTACGGAGACTACGGAGGAGGAGGAGGGGAAGGATGAGGAGGAGAAGGATGAATTGTAGAATAGATCGGGCGTTCTTGGTCGGTGTGGTTCTTGATGGCGTTGTGGCTGGTGTGAGGGAGGGAATTGGGATGTTAGGTAAGGTACCTACCTTAGGGGCTGTTCAATAGCCTCCGGCCCCAACATACAGCGTTATATATATTATCTGAAATGCTCTAATGAACGCCGATTGTAGTGGAACTATCTACACATAGTCTATTAAACGCTAACCCTACTTTTCTTATATACATTTATATCGTCCGTCTCTCGTTTTCGGTGCTATAGAGCATTGTAGTCGTTCTCAATAATGTGTAGACGAGCTGTATAAAGCTATCCTCCGGCTTTTCTATATTCGGTAATCCGGTAGCCAAATCCTTAGACATTCTTAATATACCTCTCGCGCTATATTGCGCTTATATACTATCGATTTCCGCTGTTTCAACCCTCTAACGTACTATAGAGTAGTTATTATACCGTTAGATTCCGAGGACGATATATATACTATAGCCGCGATCGTATATACCTCCTACGCCGCCGAATACCTCTCTCGTAATATATAGAAAGAGTCTTACTATAGTATAGTATAGACAGTATACTACCTCGAGTACGAGTCGGAGATATATAGTCTTATACGTATAAACGTTACTACGTTCGAGGCATTGTTAGAGAGGTTAATAGGTTATAGATTATAACCGGAACGTACTCTTACTACTACCGAGAAGTTAATACACTTCTTATATATTATAGGATAAGGGAGTAGCTATCGTACTATTATAATACTGTTTAAGCGGCCGCTTAGTACAATTAGCGATAGCTTTTATATATTAATAGCTACTGTCTTGTCTATATACCCGGAGGTAGTAAAAGAGCTAGACTACGAGGCAATACTATAAAGAATAGTAAGAAACCCTAAGTTCTTCCTATTCTTCCGGGACTGCGTTAGTACGTTAGATAGTAGTTATATTAAAGCCTTCGTTATAGGGGAGACGAAGCTATATAGAAACTATAAGGGTAATCTCTCTTAGAACGTATTAGCGGTAGTAGACTTTAATATACTCTTTATATACGTCCTAGCAGGTTAGGAGGGTTCTATAGCCGATATTATAGTACTTTTCTACGCTAGAGATATAGAGGGTTTCGGGGCTAACCTACCGGAGGGGAAGTACTATCTCGCGGATACTAGTTATACGTTAACAAGTATAACAATAATACCCTACTCTAGCGGAGTACATTACTATCTAAAGGAATAGCTATAGCTAAGAGGTAAAGTAGAGTATATAGGTAAAAAGCAAGCTAATCTACGGCTAATAGATAAGAAGGAACTCTTTAACCTACGGTATTCCTTACTACGCAATATTGTTAAACGAGTGTTTAGCGTACTAAAACAACGGTTCTATATACTTAAGAAGCGTCCTCGATATAATAGGGCTATACAGATACAATTGGTATATACTCTATATACGCTATATAACTTTATCCAGCTTACTACTGCTAATAATAACCTATTTAATAATAAGCAGGGTCGTATAGAGCGAGATGTCCTATATCCGTAGCGTAATAATATATATAACTAGGCCGTTAGTAAGAATATACTAGCCTTACTAGGTCTAGATAGTAGATATAGAGGCGAAGGCGGACAAAGCGATAGATATACTATAGGACAAGATAGCTAAGGATATATAGAAGAGGTATAAGTACGTTCTAGCTACTAGGGAGCGAGTTGTTCGTATAGAAAATAAGGTTCCTTAAATACAAGTCTAGATTTTGTACTAGGTTTACTTTTGAGCTATTATACTAGAACTAGCGGTTATATAGGTATGATTTTTAGTTGTCTATAACCGTAGAATACTACTCTACAATCTCCTCTATACTAACTAAGCCGAAAAGTTAATAGTTAGTAGTATATATATTGTTAAATATCTCGTATTAAGTTCGTTGTAATAGCTAGGCCTAGAGGTATATAGCCCTAGGGGGCGGTTAGGTATTTGAGTCTAAGGTACGTTAGCCTAAGATAGGACGGGCTACGGGAGCAGTACGATCCGAGTCGTCGGGCGATCGGCTATCGGGCGACCGCCTACGCGGCGTAGCGCCTACGTATACTTAGCGTAGGGGTATATTATACAACGCCGCTCCCTCCTTTCCGAAGGATAAGAATTAGTTTGTTCCTTTTCCTACGTAGTAGGAAGGACGCTCTATATATTACTATATACCCCTACTCTTATATTTCTAATTCTTCTATCCTTCTAAAGGGTAGTAATCTATAGAGGTCCTATAGCCCTACGACAACAACGCGACCGTACCGCAGCTATAGCGTAGGCGGGCTACGTTATCGGCGAAGTAAACGAAGATACCTAACCTTCCGAGGAGACGGTATCGGGCCCTATAAGTGCCTAGGCAGACGGGAATCTAGGGGAGACTCCTTTCGAGGAGGCTCCTACCTAGCCGGAAGCCTATGTAGCCGACCCGTATACTAGACGTATACAGCTCGAGGAGGCAAATTAGCGTCTCCGTATAGAGTTAGAAGTTTAGGCCCTCGAAAAGGAAAACTAATGTCTATAGGAACAAATTTAGGGCCGAGTACTAATCCTAACTATTATAGTTACTATAGACGACGACGCCGAGCCCGACCTTCTTAACGGGCTTAAAGAAGACCTTAGGTCGATAGACCTACGCGACGTATACAGACAGGCTACGAACCTACTACGTAGCTCGTATTCTCTATATAGGGGTCCTAAGATTCGGGAACTAAAGCCCTTTAAAGGAGACACCGACAAAGAGTACTATAATTTTATTAGGTACCTCGAGGTCGTCTTCCTTAGCGCCCTCCGAGAATATCGAACCGACTAAGACAAGGTCCTATATAGTATTATATAGCTCGTAGGCGAAGCGTAGAAGACGTAGTACGACGAGTATTCCGACGTAATCTCCGAGGACTATACTTAAGAGGAATTTAAGGGATAGCTCCGTAATACTATCGGCGATTAGTCGAACCGTTAGATCGGCGTAATAATCGAGTATAAAAGGGTACGTTAAGGCCCGGACTAGAGCGTCCGTTATTTCGTAGCGTAGCTTAGTTATCTAGAAGCCTAGTTTAACTATACGTAGGCGTAGCTAATACGCTACTTCCTCGCTAAGTTAAAGCCGTCGCTACGTAGGGACATCGTTAAGGGATATACTATCCCTAATACGCGAGTAGAGCTCGTAAACCTAGTAAGGCGCCTCGAGCAAGTAGACAACGCGCTAGTAGTCCGTACTAAGGACGAGCCTTATCGGCGCGACTATAGTACGTAGGGCAAACGTAAGCGTACCGAGAGCGACGTACTACGAAGCTACGACGATCGATAGGATCGAAGCAAGAGTAGGGCCCTACGCGATAGACGTACCTTATCGACCGTAGCGACGTCGACGGTACAAGGGTACGAGAACCTAGAATGTTACTTCTATAAGAAGAAGGGATATATCGCGACTAACTCCGTATACCCTAACTACGCGAGCCGCAATAAGTAGGCCTCATTATAGGTACAACCTACCCTAGTAGGTATGTAGGGTAGGTTGGGTATTAGCAATACCTAATAGGTATAGGTATTTAGCTAGGTAAACCCAACCTATCGGGTTAGGTACAAACCTAGTAGGTATTACGATACCTAGTAGGTATTGCGTACCTATTAGGTATTGATTTTTCGTAAACAGAAAGAAAAAGCCTAGAAACCGAGTGCCCTAAGAGCAAGTTATTTAAACTAGGTATTAGAAAAGAAACTGTATATAAGCCCGATATAGATAAGAGGAGAAAGAGAGTAGTTAGATCGAATGAATAAATATAGAAGAATATATACGCTAGATTACAGCTTGTAATATTTTGAAACTTAAGTACTATAGTCGGCAAATATAGTCGGCAGGTAAACTTTATACAAGCTTAAACTAAGCTCGCTATAATCGTCTCGTAGCATCCCGGAGGTACTCTTACGCAAGCTTAAAGCTTAGGCGTACCGATCGCCTTGGCTCCTCTACCCTATCTCCCTTATTATCGCTGATTGCATCTAAGTTACTGATCCGTTCTATAAGATCTTTTGTCTGCTCTCGGTCTTTACTTAGGATCTCCTATAAAGTTAGAGTACTAAGAAGCGCTTAAGCAGCCTCTGTAGCCTCGTAGGCGATAAGAACTCTAGTATCGTACTTATCGTCGCGGTAGCGGAAACGGGATACCATTAGTTCAGAGAATGTTAATACGGAGTATTAGCGATTGAAACGACTTTGGTGTCGAGCGATACTGAAATCGCGCTTATATCTAACTCCGGCCGTAGGAATACAGAGAATATCCCGCGCTATTAGTACGAGAGTAGGGTACTTAGGCTCAAGCGAAGACTATATCTTTAGTACCTCGAATAGATCCCCTTTATCTATATTGGCGTCTAGATAGTCGGCAAGCTCGTTACCCTTACGAGTGCTACGTCGTTGAGTTTAAGAAGACTCTGCACTCCTACTAAGAGTAAAGTCGATCTAGCCCTTATGCCGACTACTTCTACTACGTAACTCGTAGGTAGAAGTGCTCGATAATAGACGATAGCTCTTCTCCTACTCTGTTCTTAGCTTACCCTCGTAATACTCGCAGTAGCTTTTATCCCTAAAGTCATCGCGTACCTAGAACTTCCGCTTAAGGCAGGGGGTAAGGAGGACACTAATGCCGTAGTAATCGCCAAATCGATCCTAGGTATCTCGATAATATTTCTTAAGCTTAGCCTAAGCAGCCTCGCATGCCTGATATACATCCTTCTTCCAAGGTATCCTCTTATTCTTGAGTCGCTTTATCGCCTCCTCTAGAATGTCGAAAAGCTAGTTGTAGTATACGAGGACAAGGTAGATAGTCGGACCTTTCGTTGTTCCGATCGTTGCTGTCGCCGCTACGAATAGTTTCGTAAGGTCGATAAGGTACTCAACCCTTTGCTACTCTTCGGAATCGATACCTATATCTTTACTTAGGTCGAGTCGATCGATATAAGATTCGATAACTCTTTGCAGTCTGCTAAAGCGATCGAGTATTAACGTTGTTAAGGACTACCTTGTCTTTACGTCTTGAACGACCCTTAGGATCCGATCTTGAACGCCATTCTACCGACGGTGCTTTGCAAATAGCTCCTTCTTTTGAAGCATCTCTTTCTGCAGGTCGATAAACTGCTCGAACCTTTAAGAGCTCGAGTTAATAAAGACGCAAAGTTTCCGGATCTAGGGATCGAAATCAGCGAAGGGAATCTCGAGTACCGACTATAATTGCCGACTACGAGAGCCGACCATACTTTGAAAATAGGAAGGTTAACAGGCGATAGGCCGTAGAGACTGATCTTACCTTCAGAAGGAGGTAAGGCATACTATTAGCTTAAGGGCGGCTAATCTGCTTACTCTGTTTTCTCCTCCTCTATAATATCTGCCGATCTTTCTCGTAATCCTAGTATTCGGAAAGGTCGTTAGTCGGACAGAGCCCTAGGCGGTCGAAAAAGGCCTTTAAGGGAAGCTAGGCAGTATATACAAAGCAGGGAAATCGCTCGGGACGGCTAGCTCGATTATGCTCTACGATTGCCTCCTCCTTATCCTCTCCTATCTCCGAGTCGGGACTACTCTCCGTACCTTCCTCTAAGCTCGTTACTGGCCTCCTAGCCGTTATACCGTACCTCTCTTAACAAGTATCAATCGCTGAAACACTATAGAATATTAGAAGGAAGTAGGAAGAGTAAAGCAAGTGGTCTTATATCGCATTGTATAGGGTCTTATTGTTCGAGGCATTGTCGTACGTAATTATAGTTAATCGGCACTCAATCTCGAACTCTTATAAGATTTCGAATAGTATCTCCGTAAGGTGATTACTAGTATAACGGCTAGTAATATATAGAAAGCTAAGCATCCCTTCGTACTAGACCTAGTAGTCGTCAATCTAGTAGACCCGGATAGTAAGGAATAAGGTTTTCATACCTCTGGATTGCTAGCTATTACACGCGATAGCTATCTTAAATCTACTAGTAAGACGGGTCTTAAGGGATTCAGCAGACTCTTAAACCTTAGTACCGAGCATCCTACGGTATATCGAGGCGGATTTGAACTGAATTATCTCGACCTATCCTAGGAGTAGAGCTATATAAGTCTGTTTTACTAACGGTCGTTCAAAGAACTGGAATAGCAGACTATTGTCGATAATTATCTCGAAGGATAAGCGCGGGAAATCGTCCGGTATATAGCCTAGGTCTCTCGTCTATCGCGGATTGCTTATAGTCTAGAGATGAAGTTTCAGTATAGTTACTTAGACGTAGTCGGCAGATATAGTCGGTAGGTATAGTCGGCAGGTATAGTCAGTAGGTCTGGTCGTCGGTAGTTAGTACTTACTTGTCGATGCTTTGCGGTTATAAATATCTCCTTCGTAAACCTTCGCTTATCTTGTTTCTCCTAGCAGTTCGAGGAGTCTAGATACTTCTCGATAGACGTTGTACCGGTATTCAGTGCAGGATGTTTTAGTACAGCGTTATAGTACCTATATACGACTTTAGGTATCGTATCTTCTTAAAGCATTCCCTCCTCTAGGAAATCCTATACCTAAGATGTCCGAGACTTACTCCCCTAGGTAACTAGGGACCGATTAAACATAGTACGACCGTTCCGCTTTTTGAGCCGCTTCCTAGTATAGTTCTACTAGCGTACCTCGTACTACTTCTTAAAGTTCTCCTTATACTTGAACCTCTATAGCTAGTAGTTAGCCTTAATATCCTACTCCCCGATATAGTCCGGCTTAACGGGGAGTACTAGAGAGGAATCTAGATCTTCTTCTACTATAGTCGGCCGTCTTGTACGACGCTTGCGAACCTCTGTTCTACGTCGGCGGTCCCCTGGTATTAGGCTCGGTAGGAGGTTCGTCGCGGAACTATATCGTTGGCGTAAGCGAGCGCTCGATCGTATAGGGGTAGCAGAAGAGCTTCCTAGCTGCGAGGAGGATTCGAATCGGGAGCTTCCGACTCCTAGAGAGGAAGCAAAGGAAGACGAAAACATAGTATTTCAGACTCCGACGTCGTAAATCCGTTACGAGAGGATAGAGGAGAGGGAACGTAGGAATTGAAAGGAGGGAAAGTAGGAATTTCAGAATCCTAGTACGCTACCCTACAGGGGTTGAGCGAATAGAATTCGTAGGCCTACTTCCGGCTGCGAGCCAACCTATTAGATAGTCTAATTCTTACTACTAACCCTCCTACCCTTTCTTCTATCCCTCTTCGTCTTCTTGAAATAGGCGAGGCTCCTAGTCCTCTAAGTCTGAAATCTCGAACCCTCTAACAAAGTTACGAATATAGAGTCCTT
>NW_016017387.1:345235-369456 GCF_000320565.1 Sphaerulina musiva SO2202 | reverse complement strand
GCCCCTGGACCCTAAATTCCGCCGCCTTCAAAGGTATTCCCTACTTCCAAAAAAAACCTAACTTGCGATATTAACATTGGTTGTTAACCCCCCCCCTCCCGCCCCGCCCCCTACCCGCTACAACCCCTCCTAGCCTCCGCCTACTACTCTGCCTACTGCTCTGCCTACTGCTCCGCCTGCTGCTCTACCTACTATACCGCCTGCTGCTACTATCGTTATAGCGCCGTTACTCGTAGCGCGCCGTAAGCTTTCAATCGCTAGAAAGGTACTACGAACATCTAGAAAGAGACTCCCTAGCGCAATAGGTAGGAAAGGGCTTCTATCCGCAGGTGTAAAGAAAAATCAAAAAAAGAGAGGCAGTAAGTATACCTAGTCGGCAGACGTAGTCGGTATATATAGTCGGTATATACTAACATTTCTTTTAGAGGGAGCTTTGTAGGAGATCAAAAAATGCTAGACAGAGGTTATAAACTATATCCTAAAGCTCGCGTTCGTACGTATCGTTAGGGATACTATTATCCTTTTTACCGAAGACTACCTCCCTATACGGATCCAAGCGAGCGTACTCGGCATCCTCTAGGAACAGTACGAGAGTATAGTAACGAAAGTCTTTTCGTTAGCCAATCTTCTCGCTATCTACTGTAAGCGAGTTACAGTAATAGCGAAAGATCTCGAATGTCTTCGTAGGCTGCTAAAGGAGTAGAATGTCTAGCTAGACAATTACGTAGTTGCTCTCTATAGCTCTAGCCCAGTCAACCCGAGTACGATATATAAGCCTCGATCAAAGACGAAGAAGACGAAATCGAAGCTAACTCTAAAGAAGCCGACTGCGAAGAAGAGAAAGAAGACTCCTACGTCCTTAAGCGAAGACGAGAGCTCAGATAATCCCGATAACCCTAGCGCTTAAACGGGTACTCAAACCGGTACTAGTAGCTAGACAGACGCTAACAATCAAGATCCTCCTAGTACCGATTAGGATAATAGCGACACCGGTAGCCAGATAGACGGGAATAATTAAGATCCTCCTAGTACCGATCAGGATAATAGCGACACCGGTAGCTAGATAGACGGGAACAATCAAGATCCTCCTAGCACCGATTAGGATAATAGCGACACCGGTAGCTAGACAGACGGGAACAATCAAGATCCTCCTAGTACCGATTAGGATAATACAGATACTGGTAGCTAGACAGACGGGAACGATTAAGATCCTCCTAGCGCCGATTAGGATAATAGGGGTTTGAACGATTCAGACGGTAAGAAGCAGGCGACTATCGTAATTTCGAGCGGTAATAAGAGCTCGGAATACGATCCAGATACTAATCCTAGCGTTCAAACTAGTTATCCTCTAGCTAATAAGGAGAATGCTCAGGACGATAATATAGTACCCCTAACGACAGAGGATAAATATCTCTAGGCTCTCCTCGATTATATTAATACCTAAGAAGAAGAAGACGAGGAGATAGCTTCCGAGAATTCAGATTTTCCTTTTAGGTAACTAGGTATACCGCTTAGTTAAGCAGATTTTCAGTATAGCGACGAGGATATAGGTACCTAGGATCAAGATATCTCGCTTAGCTAAGACTACAATCCTTTCGATTATCCAGATTTGGAGGAGACGGGTCCTGATTCTCTCTAGGAGAGTCGACTAGATATAGAGAGAGAGGATGAAGAAGAGGAGTCGCAGCAGGAGTTTGACGAGGAGATAACAGAATTAGAGGATATAGCAAGGGCAGCGTATACGGTAGCTATAGATCAAGCGAATAATCGGGGTATATAAGAATTCGTAGCTAGGGGAAGTATCGACAAGATACTAAGTATACTTGTAGAAGAGCCTATTACCGAACGAGACAGACTAGAGACAGAAATTTCAGCTCGCTTTATCCTTAGAGCTACTTGTTTAAGGACCCTATTATTAATAAGGACGGAGCCGGCTTTCTAAGCGGCCTAGCGAAGAATAGAGATACGTAAGGCCTGGAGAGTAAGGTAGTAGCATATAGTAACCGAAAGTCGGTTTAAACACTAGATGCGCGTTCTAGCTAGGCTAGAGAAGGAGATGTTGAAGCATTTACTATAAGCCTAAGATCTGAAGTAATTTGGTTTTTCTAATTTTCGTAGTCGGCAGGTATAGTCGGCAGGTATTATTAGCTATAGAAGGAGATGTCGAAGTACTTACCGTAAACTCCTGAATTAATTTGCTTTTTCCTAATTCTCGTAGTCGGCAGGCATAGTCGGCAGCTATTGTTAGCGAGTTCAGGCAGTACGGTATATACGAGGCTTATTACTGTTCCAGAAGCGCTTACTATGTTTATTCTATATCTAGAAGAGGTTTTACGTAATACCCATCGCAATACCTATTGGGTATACCTATTGGGTTTTTTCCGTTGGGTTGTACCTAGCTTATAAGCTGGGTACCTACCTTATTTGCGGGGTTGGGTATTAACGTTGGGTTGTACCCAACCCATACCCAACCCAACCTATAACGAGGCCTAGCAATAAGGCGAATACGGTTCGTAGGATTACCGTATCTAAAGAGTAAGCGCCGAAAAAAGAGAAGGTATTAGAGGAGAGTCGTAAGCTCTAGATACCTATCTTAATAGCGATACCCCCTTACCTATCTAGGTATACTATACCCGCGTCCTCGAAGGACAAGTCGAGATATATAAGGGGCGTACCCCTACTACTATACTACTCGACGATACCGCTAATATTAATATAGTATTACGTAGCTTCGTACTAAAGTACAACCTCGCGGTCTATAGGAACGTACTCCTACCGCCGGCGAGCTCGTTTATAGGCTAGTTAGGCTACTACTACGGAGCGTACTATATCTATATAACCCTCGTAGACTCCGTAGGTAACGAGCGTATAATAGGCGGCTTGTTTTATACCTATAATATACCGGAACCTAATCTTATCCTAGGACGGCCGTAGCGTCGTATCTAGTAAGTAGTAGTAGATAGTACTACCGACGAATAGCGCTATAGTAGCGAGTACTTGTACGTTAAGGTCCGAGAGGTACCTAATTTCTTTAAGGATCTAAAGAACTCGTCCTACGTATACGTAGTAATAGTACGTAAGACAGACGTAGGGTTAGAGCTTACAGAGTTGCCGATAGAATATCGGGACTACTACGACGTCTTATTTCCTATAGACGAACAGCGTAGCAAACTAGTAGACGGCGTAGAGTATACGATTGACCTACGGCTAGGTACCGTTCTACCGTTCCGACCGTTGTACTACTAGTCTAGTACTAAACTTAAGTACCTATATAAATATATTACTAACGTACTAGAACACGACTAGATTAAGACTAGTATAAGTAAAGCAGGCGCGCCGGTACTGTTCGTACTAAAGAAGGATAGTTTACTACAATTGTACGTAGACTACCGCGGTCTAAACGAAATTACGGTAAAAAATCGGTACTCTCTACCCCTTATAGGCGAAACGCTAGACAGGCTTATAGGAGCCGAGTAGTTTACGTACCTAGACTTAGCCGATACCTACTACTGTATTAAGATTAAGGAAAGCGACCGCTAGAAGACTACGTTTCGTATATACTACGGCTACTTCTAGTATAAGGTTATACCTTTCGGTCTAACTAACGCCCCGGCAACGTTCTAGGTATATATTAATAGAGCCCTAGTAGGATTGGTCGATATTATCTATATAGTATACCTCGACGATATCCTTATTTATAGCAAAATATACGAGTAGTATATAAAGGATATATACGAAGTACTTAAGAGGCTCCGCAAATTCGTACTCTATATATAGCGCGCAAAGTACAAATTCTTTATAAAGGAGGTCGATTACCTCGGGTTCGTCGTAACCCCCGGCAGCGTAAAAATAGACCCTCGTAGGGTAGACGCAATCGGAGCGTAGCTAATACCGACTACCTTAACGGAGGTATAGTCCTTTCTAGGATTTGCGAATTTTTATCGTAGATTTATCTTCGAGTACTCGAGGATCGTAGTACCCTTAACGGCGCTATTAAAGGGAGCCGTAAAAGGTAGGAAGCTAGGACCGATCTAGTAGGGCGTAGCCGAGGAGTATACATTTCAAGAGATTAAGCGGCGTTTCTAGTAAGTACCCCTATTAAGGCATTTTAACCCGGCGTTACGGCTACGAATCGAAAGCGACGCCTCGGCGTTTGCTATTGTAGGTATCCTAAACTAACTCTTCGGCTCTAAGTAGTACCCTATCGCTTTCTACTCCCGTAAGATAATCCCTATAGAATATAATTACAAGATATACGACTCGGAATTATTAGCGGTAGTCGAATTATTCAAAGCTTGGCGGCCGTACTACGAAGGCGCCTAGTATACGGTTAAGGTACTCGTCGACTACGCTAATTTAAGAGGCTTTATAGGCGTAAAGAAACTTATAGGTCGATAGGCCTATTAGGCGACATTCCTAGTAGCTTTCGATTTTACTATTACCTACTAGGTAGGTAAACGAAACCTAGCCGACGGTCCGTCGCGATGTAGCGATTACGTACGAGAGTCGCGTAAGGTAACTAACCTCCTCTCTACCCTATAAACCAAGCTATAGCTATAGGATAGACGTATACTAGAAGCAGATAGTCCGAAGGTATCGCGTATCCGTATTACCGGCGATCGCTTGTACCGTAGCGTTAGGAGAAGTACCGACGCTAACCTATAGTAGTACTATACGTTACCTATCCGTATCGCCTAAGTAGTATTAAAAGACGAACAACCGTACGCAAACGTCTCCGACTTAATTCTAATATATACCTACGCGCTCGTTTAGGCAGAACCTAACGTACGCGTAGTATATAAGTAGGCGATAAGTAAGTTAAAGTAACTAGGGCGTATTCGAGGACTACGTCGTCCGGGAAGGCAACTTGTAGGTAGGCGACGCGCTATATATACCTAAGGACTACGCCCTTAGAGCATAGCTGATATATATATACTACGACGACCCGTTAGTAGGACACTTTAGGAAGGATAAGACAACGGCCTTAATCCGAAGAAAGTACTCGTAGCTAGGGATAGCTACCGAGGTAGTAGAGTACGTCGCTACCTACGACGCCTATCAAAAGTCGAAAGCGCGACGCTACCGTCTATACGGCGAACTAGCTACGCTGCCTATACTAGAAAGGCCGTTCTAAGAATTGACCTAGGACTTTATTATAGACTTGCTGCTAAGTAAGCGCGGCGACTGCGTCTACGATACGATCCTTGTAATCGTCGACAGATATACTAAAATAGTAACCTTCGTACTAACTACGAAGAAATACACTAGCGTAGATCTAGTAGATATTCTAGTAAACGAAATCGTACGACGGTTCGGCATACCTATAGGTATTATAAGCGATAGAGGCTCGGTGTTTACGAGCTAGTTCTAGTTAGACTTCTATTATAAGGCGTAGGTAAAACGTAGGCTTAGTATAGCGTTCTACGCGCAAACCGATAGTTAAACCGAACGGATAAACTAGGTAATCGAGACGTACCTACGTATCTACTACTTAGAGTAGTAGGACTGTAGGACGATTAGGCTAGTATACTAATACAAGCTGAATTCGCGTATAACAATAGCGACTATACTGTATAATGTATTAAAGATATTACTATTTAAAGTATTGTATAGATTCAACTAGGAGCTAGCGACAAGTACGCGTAACGCTCGGGGCGAGCTCGCGGAGAGGAAGGTACCGGCCGTAGTAGACGCTATAGAGAGACTGAAACGGAACTACGAAACCCTAAGTAAGCGCTAGTAACGCGCTAGCGAAGCGTAGGCGAAGTACTTTAACGCAAAGCATACTATAATAGGGTTTAAGGTAGGGGATATAGTACTACTATCTACTAAGAACCTAAGATTAAAGGTACCTACGAAGAAGTTCGTAGATAAGTTCGTAGGACTATTTAAGGTAATTAATATCGTAGGGAAGCAGGCGTACCGCCTAGCCCTACTAGTAGGATCTTAGATCTATAACGTCTTCTACGTCTTATACCTCGAGCCCTATAAGGGCCGCGTAGGTAATACGTAGGAGGGAACCCTCCTACTCGCCGATAAAGAGGGACTCTATAAGGTAGAAAAGATCTTAGATACGCGCCTAAGGAAGGGCATCCGATAGTACTTAGTACGCTAGCGTAGCTAGCCCGAGGAATTCGATTAATAGGAACCTAAAGAGTATATTAGTAAGTACGCTACCTTCGACGAGTTCGAAGCGTAGCGGAAACGTAGTAGTATAGTACAAGCGAGATATAGGTAGAACGATTAAGAATTAATTTGCTTTTAACCGGCCGAGCCGGGAATACTATATATAAACAAAACACTAAAAATACGCGCAGCGTACTAGAAGCGTAGGCTAACCGAACGCGACGAGAGGGTTAGGTACCTACGGTACTACCGGTACTAGTAGTACTAGAAGAGAGAGTAGTAGGAGTAGGGCTAATAGAGGGAACGGTAGGACCGGTACCGTTACCGGTACCGTTATCGTCGTCGTCGTCGTCGTCGTTATCGCTATCGCTAGGCAGGCTTATCTTAGCCTCGCCGTCCGATAGGTACGGCTCCTAACTACTGTAATTAGGATACGCGGTCGCTACCGCGCTATCTAAGGTAGTACCGGCGGCGCCGGCTAAGCGAGCTATCTACGATAGACGTTAGCGACGCCTACGAGCAGGGTACGAAGCGATAGAACTTACCTCGTACTATAGCTTAAAAATACCCTAAAGGGCCGAGGTAGCTTTCGCTATCTCTAGGTAGTCGGCTATAGCTAGGGCGCTCGACGCCGGCGCGCTAACTATACTACTACTACTACTACCCTTCTTCGGCGTCTCGTAGACGCCGACGGCCTTGCCCTTATTAGAGGCAAGTACCTTCTTACTCTCTAGAATCTTACCCTCTAGCTGCTATAAGCGCCGTATTACCTATACCGAGCGTATACCGGCTATATAAGAACGAAGCGCCGCGCGTAGGACGCGTAGGTAGCGTACCTGCCGAAGCAGGTCTAGGTCTACTATACGTTCGTATATATAGCGCCCTTTCGTATACCTCTAATACTTCTTCTTTTAGCCGGGAGCTATTACGCCGTTATAGGCGCGCTCGGCGACGCCGTTTGCGTCTACTACTATTAGATTAGTAAGGAAACGTAGGTAAGGCGTACGTAACGCGCAGGTATCGACGTACCCTTAAACATATACTCTATATAGCGGAGGCAAATGTTGTACGCTCTAGCCGCGGTACGACCGCAACGCGGATCGCGCTCTAGGACGGGTTTCTTAGGTACCTTTACGGCTATCGCGCGCTTCGGAGGTATATCTCGTATATATAGGTTACGAGGATAGTACGAAGAGCTTAGAGTTTTTCCTAAAAAAATAGTTTAGGGAAGAACTAAGGAACGAAGAAAAAGACATAGCGTAGAGGACGAAATATACTTACTCGTTGCTACTACCTATTACTAGGCGGGCTTTCTTCTGTCGTATTCTACGTTCTATTAACTTCCTTATATTCTACTATATAGAATGCCCTAGGGTAACTACTAGGATTCCTAGTATAACGACTAGCCTCTATATAGAATACGAGTATCTCTATATACGCTCTATATACGCTCCGTATACAATATATAGAATATATCGCTAGGGACAGCTCTATTAGGGAGAGGAGATAATTGTAATAGCTAGGCCTAGAGGTATATAGCCCTAGGAGGCGGTTAGGTATTTGAGTCTAAGGTACGTTAGCCTAAGGTAGGACGGGCTATAGGAGTAGTACGATCCGAGTCGTCGGGCGATCGGCTATTAGGCGACCGCCCGCGCGGCGTAGCGCCTGCGTATACTTAGCGTAGGGGTATATTATACGACGCCGCTCCCTCCTTTCCGAAGGACAAGAATTAGTTTGTTCCTTTTCCTACGCGGTAGGAAGGACGCTCTATATATTACTATATACCCCTACTCTTACATTCGTATTTCTAGTCTTAGTAACTATATATAGGACTCGGAGCAAACTATAGACTCTCCGGCTTACTAAGCGTTATAGGAGAGCTAATTAGAACACTATATTTCGAGTATCGGAGGCCGCCGAGGAGCAATAGTATAGATTCTAGCAGTATATATACTTATTTAAACGACAACTATATAGTAGAAAGCTATAAAACTTAACGTTATATATATTAATATACAGTTCTAGAGCCTCGTAGAGTAGTAAGTATATATTAGTAAAGACTATATAGTAGGTAAGATTACTAAATTAGGCGAAGGATATCGGATACTACTATAGAACGACGCTCTGCCTCCGTATCTGTATCTTCGTCGTCCGTATCGGAGAGTCTAATCTTATATAGTCGTATAGTATCTAGATCAATACTATTAATACTGTTACGAGGCGTAACTACTACAAAGTGCCTCCGGCCTACTACTTCTACCCTAGCAATAGTCGTAAGTTGCCTCTAACGCTTCGTATATAGTAAATCAATATAAGCTATATCTCTATCAAAGTTATTATTAGTATTATTGTCGCTCTAGATCGTCGCTATAAATCGCAGTCTATATTTATAGTTACCCTTAACAAATAGTCTAATTAAGAAGGGTTGCTTATTCTACGTACGTATACAGGCCGTAGAATAAATATAACTAGCGTAGAAGTCGAACATAAGTGTCCTTGCCTAGGTAAGCAACCTTATTAGTACAAGCTTGGCTTTAGAGGCGATTATAAATACCTAAACTATCTTGTTACCGAGTCTATCTGTACCGGACTATAGCTTCTCTCTCGGGGTAAGAATTAGCTTTACGTCTGCTTTACGGATATTAGTACTAGTAGGCCTTATTATGGGTACAACCCACCCTAGTAGGTATGTGGGGTAGGTTGGGTATTGGCAATACCTAATAGGTATAGGTATTTAGCTAGGTATACCCAACCTATCGGGTTGGGTACAAACCTAGTAGGTATTGCGATACCTAGTAGGTATTGCGTACCTATTGGGTATTGAATCTTCGTATATAGAAATAAAAAACCTAGAAACCGGGTACCCTAACGAGAGCGAAGAAGCGATTTATTTGGACTAGGCATAAGAAAAGAAACTGTATATAAACCCGATATAGATACGAAAGTAAAGATTATAGTTAAATTGAATGAAGAAGCTTAGGATTATATATACGCTATGCTATAAGTTGTAATATTTTGAATCTTAAGAAATATAGTCGGTAAATATAGTCGGTAGGTAAACTTTATACAAGCTTAAAGCAATCTCCCTATAATCGTCTCGTAGTATCCCGGAGGCACTCTTACGCAAGCTTGAAGCTTAGGCGTACTAATCGCCTTAGCTCCTCTACTATATTACCCTCGTTATCGCTAATCGTATCTAAGTTACTGATCCGTTCTATAAGATCTTTCGTCTGCTCTCGGTCTTTACTAAGGATCTCCTATGAAGTTAGAGTACTAAGAAGCGCTTAGGAAACCTCTGTAGCCTCCTAGGCGATAAGAACTCTAGTATTGTACTTATCGTCCCGATAGCGAAAACGAGATACTATTAATCTAGAGAATGTTGCTACGGTGTATTGGCGATTGAAACGACTTTGGTGTCGAGCGATACTGAAATCGCGCTTATACCTAACTCCGGCGGCAGGAATACAGAGAATATCCCGCGCTATCAATACGAGAGTAGGGTACTTAGACTCTATTGAAGACTACGTCTTTAGTACCTCGAATAGATCCCCTTTATCTATATTAGCGTCTAAATAGTCGGCGAGCTCGTTATCCTTGTTAGTGCTGCGTCTTTGACTTTGAGAAGACTCTATACTCCTACTAAGAGTAAAGTTAATATAGCCTTTGTGCCGACTCCTTCCAAAACGGCCCTGCTAGGTAGAGGTACTCGATAATAAACGATAGCTCTTCTCCTACTCTGCCCTTAGCTTACCCTCGTAATACGCGCGGTAACTTTTATCCCTAAAGTCATCGCGTACCTAGAACTTCCGCTTAAGGCAGGGGGTAAGGAGGACGCTAATACTGTAGTAATCGCCAAATCGATCCTAGGTATCTCGATAATATTTCTCTAGCTTAGCCTAAGCAGCCTCGTATGCCTAAAAGACATCCTTCTTCTAGGGTATCCGCTTATTCTTGAGTCGCTTTATCGCCTCCTCCAGAATATCGAAAAGCTTGTTGTAGTATACGAGGATAAGGTGAATCGTCGGACCTTTCGTAGTTCTAATTACCGCTGTCGCCGCTACAAATGGTTTCGTAAGGTCGATAAGGTACTCTACCCTTTACTATTCTTCGGAATCGATGCCTATGTCTTTACCTAGGTTAAGTCGCTCGATATAAGATTCAATAACTACTTAGAGTCTACTAAAGCGATCGAGCATTAACGTTATTAAGGACTACCTTGTCTTTACGTCTTGAACGACCCTTAGGATACGATCTTGAACGCCTTTCTACCGACGGTGCTTTGCAAATAGCTGCTTCTTTTGAAGTATCTCTTTCTAGAGGTCGATGAACTGTTCGAACCTTTAGGAGCTCGAGTTAATAAAGACGCAAAGCTTCCGGATCTAGAGATTAAGATTAGCTAGAGTAACGAACTGCCGACCATAATTGCCGACTACGCGAGTCGACTATACTTTCGAGGTAGAAGGGTTTATAGTTTATTAGGCGTAGACACTAATCTTACCTTCAAAAGAAGATAGGGTATACTATTAGCTTAAGGACGGCTAATTTGCTTGCTCTAGACTCTTCTTCTCTATAATATCTTTCTATCCTTGTCGTAATCCCAGAATTCGGAAAGGTCGTTCGTAGGACAAAGCCCTAGGCGGTCGAAAAAGGCCTTTAGGGGAAGTTGAGCAGTATAGGCAAAGTAGGGAAATCGCTCCGGACGGCTACCTCGATTATACTCCGCAATTGCCTCCTCCTCTTCCTCTCCTATCTCTAATTCGGGACTAGTCTCCGTACCTGGATAGAGAGGTAGCTGCTCTAAGCTCGTTAGTGGCTTAGTAACCGTTATACCGTACCTCTCTTAACAAGTATCAATCGCTAAAATACTATAGAATATTAGAGGAGAGTAATAACAGTATAGTAAGTGTCCTTACATCGCATTGTATAGCGTCTTATTATTAGAGGCGTTATCGTACGTAATAGCAGTCAATCGCCGCTCAATCTCGAACTCTTATAAGATCTCGAATAGTATCTCCGCAAGATGATTACTAGTATAACGGCCAGTAATATAAGGGAAACTAAGCATCCCTTCGTACTAAGTCTATTAGTCGTCAATCCAGTAGATCCGTATAGTTAGGAATAAGGTTTTTATAGTCCTGGATTGCTAACTATTATACGCGATAGCTATCTTGAATCTTCTAGCGAGACGGGCTTTAAGGGAGTCGGCGGAGTCTATAACCTTAGTATCGAGCATCCTTCGGTATGTCGACGCGCATTTGAACGGAATTGTCTCGACCTATCCCGGAAGTAGTGCTATATAAGTCTGTTTTACCGAGGGTCGTTCAAAGAACTGGAATAGTAGACCGTTGTCGACAATTATCTTAAAGTATAGGCGCGGGAAATCGTCTGGTATATAGCCTAGGTCCCTTGTCTACCGTAGATTGCTAATAGTCTAGAAATATCGTCTTAGTATAAGTAGCTAGACGTAGTCGGCAGACGTAGTCGGCAGGTATAGTCGGCGTTAGTTAGTACTTACCTATCGATGCTTCGCAGCTGTAAACATCTCCTTTATAAATCCTCGCTTATCTTGTTTCTCCTAGTAGTTCGAGGAGTCGAGATGCTTCTCGACAGATGTTATACTAGTATTTAGTACTAGGTGTTTTAGTACAGCGTTACAGCATCTGTATACGACTTTAGGCGTCGCATCTTCTTGAAGCATTCCCTCCTCTAGGAAATCCTATACCTAAGATGTCCGAGACTTACTCCCCTAGGTAATTAGGGACCGATCGAACATAGCACGACCGTTCCGCTTTTTAAGGCGCTTTCCGGTATAATTCCACTACCGTACCTCGTACTAACGCTCAAAGTTGTCCTTATACCTAAGCCTCTATAGCTAGCAATTTGACTTGATATCCTACTCTCCTATATAATTAGGCTCGATAGGGAGAATAAGGGAACTATCTAGTTCCTCTTCTACTAGACTCGGCCGTCTCGTTCTACGCCGCCTAACGTCAGGTTGTCGTCGGCGTCGACCTAGTATTAGACTCGATAGCGCGTTGAGTATCGTCCTATAGCGCTAGTATAGCCGTACGCTCGATCGCGTAGGGATCCCGGAAGAGGTATCGGGCTAGGAGGAGGATTCGAGCCGGGAGCTTCCTACTCCTAGGGAGGACGAGAAGGAGGACGAAAACATAGTAGATAGACGATAATAGCGTAAAAGTCCAGAGGTATCTTGAAGAAGTAGGAGTAGAAAGGGGAAAAAGAAAGAGAATTTCCTGTACTCAATTATAGTGTTACGCTATAACAAGGGTATAGCTAATAGGATATGCCGACATTCTGCTATATCCGAGCTAACCTATCGAAACCCTAGTTCAGGCGTCGCTTGCTATTTACCTATCGCTTCCGCTTCTTAGTCTTAAACTTTAACAAGGGTAGCTAGTCTCTTGTCCTTCTTAACCAGTTCCTCGAGACTAGAAATCGAGAGGCAGAGTTCGTCTTCTTGGAGGAGGAGGAGCAGGATAGCTTCGAGAGTAATACTAGTATACTCTTTTACGCTACAATAGATAAGGCTTTCTATTACTGCTAGCTATATTGTCTGTTCCTTCGTAAGAGAGTTCTCTTTCTCGTACATCTTGTACGCTATCTTTGCGAGATACTTATTCTCCTTTATTGTCTTTAAAGGCAAAAAGCCGTTAGCTATATAGTCGTAGGTAGCGGGAATAAGCTAAGAAGGGCCTGGCAATCGCCCTCTATAGTAGGCTTAAGCTTTGGTATCCTACGATAGGACATTCCGGCAAACGGCTCGCTTAATAGGCGAGAAGATCTTATATAGTAATAGCATTCGGACTTCTTTGATACAAATCTGGAATTGTAATTAGTTTCTGTAGTCGGCAAATATAGTCGGCAGATATTTACCTTTATTGTCTCGCTACTAACGATTTTCAAGACCTCTTTTATGCCTTTCTTATTTAGTATATCTAGGTTCTTAAGGATAACAATCTTGTCCTAGAAGTAGTAAATAGAAGAGCGCTATTGATTGTAGGCCGTCGAAAAAGTAGAAGAGGATGCCTAGATAGCAAAGGTACCAATAGACTTAGCCCTCGCTTCCTCTATCTATAGAGTCGAGAATAGATTAAGAACTGATTCCGAGGGAAGGCAATAGTTGCTAAGGCCGCCAACCCCTTTGTCGCACTCCTCGCCAACAGATAGATACTCCTATTCCTACTTAATCTGGTCTTCTTTCTAGAATGTTAATCGTTCCTTAGAGTCGATATCGCCGAGTTCGAGAAACTAGTCGGCTTTATTAATCTTTGCCTGCTTATCGGAAGGAAGTATTGCACTCTTTCCAGTCTGCTTCTTTATACTAAATCAGAAGTTAGTACTCAAATCTGCCGACTATATCCGCCGACCATATTTGCACTTACGCTTTTTAATTATACTCCTTTGTATATATCTTTCTCTAGCCCTCGATAAGTTCCTATTACTCATCTTTAGCGAGGCTTTCGAAACTCGTATACTCTTTGATTTGTGCCTTTTTAAATCGCGCGAAGGATTCGTTACGCGCTTTGCGGTATCGATCCTATGCCCTCTTTTCTTCGTCTATAGCGGCAGTACGCTCTCGGTCTCGTAAAGTGTTTAGCTTAAGGGAGTACTCCTCGAGTGACTTCGAGGCTGCGCCGAGCTTTGCGCGCTTGTTTGCTAGTGCCTCTAGGGCATTGCTCTTGCGTTTCGGTATAGTAAGGTTTCTAATGTTGGTATAGTAGTTAAAGAAGAACTCGGTCTGATTACGAAGGTAGGTATCGACGGCGCTAGTAAAGGTACGGAGGTACGGGTATTGTAGAGGTGTTGTAGTAAGGTAGTAAAGTAAGAGAGAGAAAGTAAATTTACCCTACTAGGGCAATTTAAGGTTTAGGCAGCTGCCGAATCCCGGTATTAGTTACGCCGGGCAACGATACTACCTATCTTTCCGGACTAATAACACTCTACCGCACTACTGTACCGCCGACGTTATTCTAGATAATAAGTATAAGAACTATACGTAAGTCGCCCCCCCTAGGCGTTATTAATTTCGAATATAAGTTGTTATCCGTTCGTTCGCCACTACTAGGATAACTGCTAGCAGGGGTTATATATATATATATATAGTATATAGATATCTATATTAAACGATATATATATTAAGTATAGATATCTAGGACCTATATGTAAAAACGCGTCTAAATTATATATACGCCCTAGAGAAAACAATAGGTCCTACAGCTATAGAAGAACGTGTTCGGTAGACGTAGTCGGCGTATAAGTCGTATATCCTACTAGCGGCCTTAGGATATATATAGAATCCCTGTATAGATTACTAATTACCTTCCCGCGAGATCCGATATACTCTCGAGATAAGCGCCTTAGCAAACTCCGGGTTTTCCTTATACCCCCCGTATTTTCCTTCTCTCTTTTCTTCTCTATCGTCAACTTTGTTAATCTACCGAGATATACTCAAAGCTCTCAAAATGCCTAATATAGATACTGTTTCCCTCTCTACCTACGTCTCTGCCTCCCTCCCTAGGGATAACGACGACTAACTCGACTATAGACTCGATTTACTACAGGACGAACAATCGAGACCTAGAGGGCTTCCGAAGGCTGCTTTTAATAGCGGAACTGATATAAGGACTTAGAAGTAGTTAGATAGGATATAGGAGGAACGAATAGAGCCGCTCGAAAAGATATCCTATCTCGGAAAGGGGAAAGAAAAGTAGGGAACTCAGGGTACCGCAAAAGTAATCTACGATCCTAATTATAGCGGAGAGAAGGAGGACAAGCAGGTAACTCAAGGTACTGCGGGAGTAATCTATAATCCTAATTATAGCGGAGAGAAGGAAGAAAGGCAAGCAAATCAAGGTATAGGTCTAGTAATCTATAGTCCGGAGACTAGCGAAGATTCGGATATACCGATTAGGCAGCGTATACGACAACTACCTCAACCGATAGCCTCTCCTAGACCAAGTAAAAGCCTCGCCGAAAGGAGGCGGGGACGTACGAAACTAGTCGCGAAAAAGTCCTATCTAGGGAATAAGAGGCCGATAGGGAGTCAACGGCCGTAGAAGAAGCCTATAATACGAAAGGCACCCAAAGCGAGAACTAAGCGACGAACAAAGCCTAGTATAGCTACTCTTCGCGAGATTAGGAGATACTAGAAGACGACCGAGCTGTTAATACGTCGACTACTATTCTAGAGGATCTGTCGGGAAGTTACTATAGATATCGCAAGTAAATCTTCGAGTAGCGTATACCGGTTCTAAGCAGAGGCCCTCCTCTATCTATAGGAAGCGACGGAAGCGTTTCTTACACTTGAGTTCGAAGTCTCTAATATACTTGCAATATATACGAAACGAGTAACATTGCAGCAAAAGGATATAGTACTTTGTCGATGGATTCGGAAGCGCTTCCTAGAGGAAAATAACGGAAAAGATGACTTTTAAGCTTTTAGGAATCTGCCGACCATATCTGCCGACTATATCTACCGACTATGTCTGCTAACTATATCTTAGGGGAAGGATTAGGACTCCTACCGAGAAGACTTTCCGATAATATTTACTACCTATACCGACCGTACCTACCGACCGTACCTGCTAACCGTACCTGCCGACCGTACCTGCCGACCGTACCTGCCGACCGTACCTGCTAACCGTACCTGCCGACCGTACCTGCTAACCGTACCTGCCGGTTACTCCCGGCAATTGAAGATTACGTACGCAAACCTTATTTGGATCTCGTATAAAGTGCGTATGTGTTATTACTTAGGCAGCAAACAATCCGTAGCCTCTAATTGGCCGAGCGGTTGTCTCCTAACAACACAAAGTTACTCTCTACTTTAGAAAAAACCTAACTTACTACATCAACATTGCCCCCTTCCTTTCTCTCTCTCCTTACTACCTCTACTATACTATACTATACTATACTACCTCCGCTACACTACACTATACTACTATACTATACTATACTACCGCTACTACACTACACTAGCGCACCAATCTACTACAATAGCCTCGGCAATGTCGATTGCGCAGAAGCGCAAACAATCGATCGTACGTAAGACTCCTCGTACTAGTAGAAAGGGACTTCCTTCGCGTATAGGTAGTAAAAAGCTTCTAGGCACTCGTATTAAGAAGGGACACAGATATGCCCTAGGTAGTAAGTAATTCTAGAATCCAGATTTGTAGTCGGCATTTGTAGTCGGCATTTGTAGTCGGTACTAACTTTCTCAAAGTATTAGCTCTTAAAGAGATCAGGAAGTGCTAGAAGGAGAGCCTGCTCTATATTAAGAAAACCCTATTTGCTAGACTTATTAAGGAGCTCGTTATAGATTAGGCTTATATACCTCTTCGTATTCAAGCAAGCGCTCTTAGCGTTCTTCAAGAATATGCTAAGTCTCTCTTAGTGAGAATCTTTACCTATAAGTCTTCCTATTTCTTATTCTTTCTAATTAGTATTACTTACTTACTTACTTACCTCCTCTAGCGGCTAACCTTTTGGCTATCTACGCTAAGCGCGTTACACTCTAAGGCAAAGATATAGAGTGTCTTCGCTCGCTTCTCAAGGAGTAGGGTATTTGGCCTGACGATTTCGTAGTCTGCCCTTACAATTCTAGTCCTGTTAATCCTAATTTCATCTACATAGAGCTAAAGAAGAACAAGGCTACTAAGGCGCTGAAAGCAAAGGCTACGCTAAAATGCAAGCCTCTCCTAACTAAGCAGCCTCGACGAATCGTTAAAGACGATTCTAACGAGGATATACTAGACGCTACTCAGAATCCGACTGTAGAAAACAATAATAGCGAGGATACCACTACTTAGCAGGCAACTCTTAGTAAGTTACTCTTTTATCATTAATTATAATATACTAATTTAATAGCTTAGGATAATACTCCGCTACTCCTAGATAATAAGCAGGACGATAATAAGCAGGATGAAGATAAGCAGGAATAAGATAAGCAAGATCAAGATGTCCGAGATTAAGATGTCTAAGGTCGAGACTTTTAAGCTAGTTATAATTAAGAAGAGCTAGATAATGATTCTAGCGATAATAAGCAAACTCTTAAGCAGAGGCTAGAAGCCTATACTAATAAGCTAGTAGCGGCAGCTTACGCGCTTACTGTTGCGAAAGAGCGTTTAGAAGATAGCTTACGCCTTGCTTAGGAAACTCTCGAGGGAGACGCAAAGAAAATTACGCGTCAGTTTTATCGTTAGCAGCGGCTAAATTTCGAGGATTAACTTTGCGCTTATTAAAAGATACAAGACGCTGAGGTAGAGGCCTTAAAGTAGTAAGTAAAGGAGCAAGCTGCTCTAGATACTTAGCTACTTACTAAGAACTAAGGTAGTTTCTATCCTTAGTATATAGTAGCTTATAACTATAATCAATTGGTTAGAGCTTCCCTTATTATTCTGGTAATCCCTTTTTGATTAGTATATATAGTCGGCATATATAGTCGGCAGCTGTAATAAACATAGAATATATTCCTATCAAATTCTACGCTCTAGGAATCAGGTAGTAGGTATATATCCCTTATTAATATTTCTTTCTACTATTTTGTAGGTATTCAACTCGTATTATATAATACCTATTGCAATACCTATTAGGTATACCTACTGGGTTTTTACCGTTAGGTTATACCCCGCTTATAAGCTAGGTACCCAGCTTATTTGTAGGGTTAGGTATTTAAGTTAGGTTGTACCTAACCTATACCTAACCTAACCTATAACGAGGCCTAAGTACTAGTAGTGCCCGCTACCTTAGGCTCGTCGTCGCTGTCTACCTCTATAACTACTAGGTTAGCGGCCTCGCTAGAAGAAGCAGACGTAGAAGTGCCCGCCTTATTAGGTGTCTTACGCTTACGGTCCTATATAGTAGATACTATAGCAGCTATACCCCCGGAAGCAAACTCGCTAGTAGCAGTTCGCTTACCCTATATAATCCGACACTACTCGATACTAGGAAGCGTATAATAACGTAGGAACTTCGCCTTCTTATAGTACTCTATAGCGAGGTACTTGTCCTAGGTAGCCGGTACCGCCTCGACGAGGCTAGTAAGCTAATTAATACCGAAACTACTATACTCTAGCAACAACCGCTTAATCGCCGTAAGTAGGCCCTAGTAGAAGTCCTCCTTAGTTCGGTATTAAGACTATACTAATAACAATAAGCTAGCGTCCTTCGGATATATCTCTCTAGCTTAGGCTAATACTATAGATACGATAGTATTCCGCTCGTTCTTCCTAGGCCTCATCATAGGTACAACCTACCCTAGTAGGTATGTAGGGTAGGTTGGGTATTAGCAATACCCAATGGGTATAGGTATTTAGCTGGGTAAACCTAACCTATCGGGTTGGGTACAAACCTAGTAGGTATTACGATACCTAGTGGGTATTGCGTACCTATTGGGTATTGATTTTTCGTAAACAGAAAGAAAAAGCCTAGAAACCGAGTGCCCTAAGAGCAAGTTATTTGAACTAGGTATTAGAAAAGAAACTGTATATAAGCCCGATATAGATAAGAGGAGAAAGAGAGTAGTTAGATCGAATGAATAAATATAGAAGAATATATACGCTAGATTACAGCTTGTGATATTTTGAAACTTAAGTACTATAGTCGGCAAATATAGTCGGTAGGTAAACTTTATACAAGCTTAAACCAAGCTCGCTATAATCGTCTCGTAGCATCCCGGAGGCACTCTTGCGCAAGCTTGAAGCTTAGGCGTACCGATCGCCTTAGCTCCTCTACCCTATCTCCCTCATTATCGCTAATTGTATCTAAGTTACTAATCCGTTCTATAAAATCTTTTGTCTGCTCTCGGTCTTCACTTAGGATCTCCTATAAAGTTAGAGTACTAAGAAGCGCTTAAGCAGCCTCTGTAGCCTCGTAGGCGATAAGAACTCTAGTATCGTACTTATCGTCGCGGTAGCGGAAACGGGATACTATTAGTTCAGAGAATATTGATACAGAGTATTGGCGATTGAAACGACTTTGGTGTCGAGCGATACTGAAATCGCGCTTATACCTAACTCCGGCCGCAGGAATATAGAGAATATCCCGCGCTATTAGTACGAGAGTAGGGTACTTAGGCTTAAGCGAAGACTATATCTTCAGTACCTCGAATAGATCCCCTTTATCTATATTAGCGTCCAGATAGTCGGCAAGCTCGTTACCCTTACGAGTGCTACGTCGTTGAGTTTGAGAAGACTCTGCACTCCTACTAAGAGTAAAGTCGATCTGGCCCTTATGCCGACTACTTCTACTACGTGACTCGTAGGTAGAAGTGCTCGATAATAGACGATAGCTCTTCTCCTACTCTGTTCTTAGCTTACCCTCGTAATACTCGCGGTAGCTTTTATCTCCGAAGTCATCGCGTACCTAGAACTTCCGCTTAAGGCAGGGGGTAAGGAGGACACTAATGCCGTAGTAATCGCTAAATCGATCCTAGGTATCTCGATAATATTTCTCAAGCTTAGCCTAAGCAGCCTCGCATGCCTAATATATATCCTTCTTCTAAGGTATCCTCTTATTCTTGAGTCGCTTTATCGCCTCCTCTAGAATGTCGAAAAGCTAGTTGTAGTATACGAGGACAAGGTAGATAGTCGGACCTTTCGTTGTTCCGATCGTTGCTATCGCCGCTGCGAATGGTTTCGTAAGGTCGATAAGGTACTCAACCCTTTGCTACTCTTCGGAATCGATACCTATATCTTTACTTAGGTCGAGTCGATCGATATAAGATTCGATAACTCTTTGTAGTCTGCTGAAGCGATCGAGCATTAACGTTGTTAAGGACTACCTTGTCTTTACGTCTTAAACGACCCTTAGGATCCGATCTTGAACGCTATTCTACCGACGGTGCTTTGCAAATAGCTCCTTCTTTTGAAGCATCTCTTTCTATAGGTCGATAAACTGCTCGAACCTTTAAGAGCTCGAGTTGATAAAGACGCAAAGTTTCCGGATCTAGGGATCGAAATCAGCGAAGGGAATCTCGAGTACCGACTATAATTGCCGACTACGAGAGCCGACTATACTTTGAAAATAGGAAGGTTAATAGGCGATAGGCCGCAGAGACTAATCTTACCTTTAGAAGGAGGTAAGGCATACTATTAGCTTAAGGGCGGCTGATCTACTTACTCTATTTTCTCCTCCTCTGTAATATCTGCCGATCTTTCTCGTAATTCCAGTATTCGGAAAGGTCGTTAGTCGGACAGAGCCCTAGGCGGTCGAAAAAGGCCTTTAAGGGAAGCTAGACAGTATGTACAAAGCAGGGAAATCGCTCGGGACGGCTAGCTCGATTATGCTCCGCGATTGCCTCCTCCTTATCCTCTCCTATCTCCGAGTCGGGACTGCTCTCCGTACCTTCCTCTAAGCTCGTTGCTAGCCTCCTAGCCGTTATACCGTACCTCTCTTAACAAGTATCAATCGCTGAAACACTATAGAATATTAGAAGGAAGTAGGAAGAGTAAAGCAAGTAGTCTTACATCGCATTGTATAGGGTCTTATTGTTCGAGGTATTGTCGTACGTAATTACAGTCAATCGGTACTTAATCTCGAACTCTTGTAAGATTTCGAATAGTATCTCCGTAAGGTAATTACTAGTATAACGGCTAGTAATATATAGAAAGCTAAGTATCCCTTCGTACTAGACCTAGTAGTCGTCAATCTAGTAGACCCGGATAGTAAGGAATAAGGTTTTCATACCTCTGGATTGCTAGCTATTATACGCAATAGCTATCTTGAATCTACTAGTAAGACGGGTCTTAAGGGATTTAGCAGACTCTTGAACCTTAGTACCGAGCATCCTACGGTATGTCGAGGCAGATTTGAACTAAATTGTCTCGACCTATTCCGGGAGTAGGGCTATATAAGTCTGTTTTACTAACGGTCGTTCAAAGAACTGGAATAGTAGACTATTGTCGATAATTATCTCGAAGGATAAGCGCGGGAAATCGTCTAGTATATAGCCTAGGTCCCTCGTCTATCGCGGATTGCTTATAGTCTAGAGATGAAGTTTCAGTATAGTTACTTAGACGTAGTCGGCAGATATGGTCGGTAGGCATAGTCGGCAGGTATAGTCGGTAGGTCTGGTCGTCGGTAGTTAGTACTTACTTATCGATGCTTTGCGGTTGCAAACATCTCCTTCGTAAACCCTCGCTTATCTTGTTTCTCCTAGTAGTTCGAGGAGTCTAGATACTTCTCGACAGACGTTGTACCGGTATTCAGTATAGGATGTTTTAGTATAGCGTTACAGTACCTATATACGACTTTGGGTATCGTATCTTCTTAAAGCATTCCCTCCTCTAGGAAATCCTATACCTAAGATATCCGAGACTTACTCCCCTAGGTAACTAGGGACCGATCAAATATAGTACGACCGTTCCGCTTTTTAAGCCGCTTCCTAGTATAGTTCCACTAGCGTACCTCGTACTACTTCTTAAAGTTCTCCTTATACTTGAACCTCTATAGCTAGTAGTTAGCCTTAATATCCTACTCCCCGATATAGTCCGGCTTAACGGGGAGTACTAGAGAGGAATCTAGATCTTCTTCTACTATAGTCGGCCGTCTTGTACGACGCTTGCGAACCTCTGTTCTACGTCGGCGGTCCCCTAGTGTTGGGCTCGGTAGGAGGTTCGTCGCGGAACTATATCGTTAGCGTAAGCGAGCGCTCGATCGTATAGGGGTAGTAGAAGAGCTTCCTAGCTGCGAGGAGGATTCGAATCGGGAGCTTCCGACTCCTAGAGAGGAAGCAAAGGAAGACGAAAACATAGTATTTCAGACTCCGACGTCGTGAATCCGTTACGAGAGGATAGAGGAGAGGGAATATAGGAATTGAAAGGAGGGAAAGTAGGAATTTCAGAATCCTAGTACGCTACCCTATAGGGGTTGAGCGAATAGAATTCGCAGGCCTACTTCCGGCTGCGAGCTAACCTATTAGATAGTCTGATTCTTACTACCAACCCTCCTACCCTTTCTTCTATCCCTCTTCGTCTTCTTGAAACAGGCGAGGCTCCTAGTCCTCCGAGTCTGAAATCTCGAACCCTCTAATAAAGTTGCGAATATAGAGTCCTTCGTAAGTACCTTCTCGATTCCCGAAGATACTAGGTATAGTTTATCTTCTCGTAGTAGTAGGAGTAGAAAGGCCTCTAGAGTAATCCTATTATACTCTTTAACATTGCACTCGATAAGGGTAGCTATTATCTCAGGCTAGAGAGTCTGTTCGCGGCTTAGAGTATTCTCCCTCTTATAGAGCTTGTATGCTATCTTCGCGAGGTGCTTCTCCCCTTTCAAGCTTACTAATAGAAGGAAACTATTAGCGGAGTAGTTATAATTTTCTAGTATTAGCTAGGAGGGTCTAGGAAGACTACTTGAATAAGCCCTTTAGGCTACGACATCCTAGGCAAGGATACTACGGCAGACTGCGCGCTCGATTGGGCTAAAAATCTCGTATAGCAGTAGGAGTCGTACTTCTCTAACGCAGATCTAGGATTATTAGAAAATAGTCGGTAGGTATAGTCGGCAGATAAGCTTACCTTTTTAGTCTCGCTATCGACAATTTGTAAAATCTGCTTTATAGCTGCCTCGTTAGGGAGAACTAGACTCTCTAGAGTAACAAGTTTGTTCTAGAACTTCCGGATCGAGCGATACTATTAGTTATAAGCAGTCGCAAAAGTGGAAGAGGCTACCTAAAAGGCAAAAGTTCTAATAGAGTTCGCTATCTCCTTGTCAATCTCTTTTAATAACAAAGGATTAAGAATCGTTTCTTAAGGAAGGCATTCGTTGCTAAGGCCCCTAAGTGCTTTATCGTATCGTTTACTAAGGGTAAGGGTATCCTATTCCTACTCAACCTAATCCTCCTTTTGAAATGTTATCTTTGATTTGCTTTCACTATCTCCAAGCTCAAGGAACTAGTTAGCTTTATCGATTTCGGCCTATTCGTCGGGTAAGAGAGCTAGATTAGTCTCTGCTTACTTCTTAGTACTAGAGAAGTTAGCCTTTGACAGGAAGTAGGAATACCGACCGTAGATGCCGACTATAGACGCCGACTACGAAACTTACGCTTTCCGGTTATATTCTGCTATATATATCGATCTCTATTCCTTAACTAGGGCAGCTTAACGGTCCCTACTTAGCTCGCTAAACTCGCTAGACTGCTTGATCTAAGCCTTCTTAAACCGTATAAACGATTTATTGCGAGCCTTTCTGTATCGATCCTAAGCTCTCTTCTCTTCGTCTATAGCGGCAGTACGCTCGCGCTCCCGTAGGGTATTCGGCTTTAGAGAGTATTCTTTAAGTAACTTCGTAGCTGCCCCGAGCCTAGTACGCTTATTTTCTAGCGCCTCTAGCGTAACATTCTTCCGTTTCGGTATAGTAGTATCGGTACGGAGGTAGGTACGGACGTAGGTAGGGATGTAGGTACGGAGGTAGGTACGGTAGTGTGTGCGGTAGTACGTACGGAGGTAGATGCGTAGGGTAGAAGCGCTTTGAGAAATAAAATTTCTCTTATCTAAGAGATTTAAGGTTTAGGCAGCAGCCGGAACCCTGTCCCGTGACCCCGAGCACCGACACTACCCTCTATAACAACATCACACTTCCGCGCCTATACTAAGCTCCTCTGCTACTACTATTATCGTCGATTTCCTAAGTGCCCCCCCCCCTACCTAAATTTTATTTCGAATATAAGTTGTTGTCGCTTTATTCGCTATTACTAGGACAACTGCTATAGGGTATTATATATAAATACTACATTATCTAGAGAAATAGTTAGACTACTAACTTCTCAAGGTATCGTAGTACTTTCTAGTAAAAAAGTGAAATCTCGTAGCTAGAGTAGAACGTGTTCGGCAGACGTGGTCGGCGTATAAACCATATGACATAATATGAAATATACTAGTATAGATATATATAGAACCCCTGTCCTGATTACTAATTACCTTCCCGCGCGATCCGACATACTCGAGAGATAAGCGGCTTGGCGATTTCCGGGTCTTCCTTATACCTACCAACTTATCCTCTCTTGCTTTTTTCTTATCCTATATATTCCTACTAAGTCGAAACTCTCAAAATGCCTAATATAGACATACAATCTCTCT
>NW_016017387.1:342617-344956 GCF_000320565.1 Sphaerulina musiva SO2202 | reverse complement strand
TCTCTCCTAACGACGACGACGACTAGGAAAGAAGAGATAGTCCGACGTTAAAAGAAACGAAGGACTAAAGCACTCCCGAAGGCTGCCTACGATAGCGGAAGTAATAAGAGGACTCGACAGTAGTTAGATCAGACGGTTAAGCCGACGGAGGAGAGGCAGACGGAGGAGAGGCAGACGGAGGAGAGGCAGACGGAGGAGAGGTAGGTAGATAGAGGTATAGGTCAAGTTGATAATAATGAGACGAACGAAGATTCAGACCTGCCGACTAAGCGGCGTGGTCGAGACGGGGTAGTATCGGTTCAACCAAAGGGGCTATATATTATCTATAATAGATTAGACCGATAGCTCTCTAATATAGCTTCCCCTCGACTAAGTCTCGCTGCAAGGAGACTAGGACGTACGAAAAAAGTGGTATAGAAGACCTATCCTAGTAATAAGAGACTACTAGGAAGTCAACGACTACAGAAAAAGCCTGTTGTTCGAAAGGCGCCTAAAGCGAGAAGACGAACGAAGGCTAGTATAGCCGCTCTCCGAGAAATCAGGAAATACTAGAAGTCTACGGAGCTTTTAATACGCCGACTTCTATTCTCAAGGATTTGTCGAGAGATTACGATAGATTTGGCAACTAATGCTAGCAATAGTATATACCGTTTTCAAGCTAAGGCTCTACTTTGCTTGTAGGAAGCAACGGAAGCTTTTCTTATATAGGAGTTCGAAGTCTCTAATATGCTAGCGATTTACGCAAAACGGGTAACCTTATAACAGAAGGATATGAAACTTTGTCGCTAGATTCGGAAGCGCTTCGCAGGAGAAGCGAATTCAAGTACCGAGCTTTGATCTTATAGCAATTCGCCGACTACGTCTGCCGACTATATACTCCTAATATCGTTTTCGAGGCTAGTACTTGAAGAATTAGTACCAGATGTATAAGATAACCCGAAAACGAGCTTCCGTAAGATGTTGTCTCCCGTACTAATTATATCTATATAAATCTCTAGGTCTCTTGTTTACGGGCTAGGCACTGCTTATACGGTCGTTATATCAACATTTCCTATTTCCGGCGATCTTACTTTACTATTTCTTACTTCTATTGTCCAAAAACGGCAGGTGCCTACCCTACGTAGACAAAGAATCCCTCGCTTCTGATTGGTCGCGCCCCTAGACCCTGAATTCCGCCGCCTTCAAAGGTATTCCCTACTTCCAAAAAAACCTAACTTGCGACATTAATATTAGTTGTTGACCCCCCCCCCTCCCGCCCCGCCCCCTACCCGCTACAACCCCTCCTAGCCTCCGCCTACTGCTCTGCCTACTGCTCTACCTACTGCTCCGCCTACTGCTCTGCCTACTACACCGCCTGCTGCTGCTATCGTTATAGCGCCGTTACTCGTAGCGCGCCGTAAGCTTTCAATCGCTAGAAAGGTACTACGAACATCTAGAAAGAGACTCCCTAGCGCAATAGATAGGAAAGGGCTTCTATCCGCAGGTATAAAGAAAAATCAAAAAAAGAGAGGCAGTAAGTATACCTGGTCGGCAGACGTAGTCGGTATATATAGTCGGTATATACTAATATTTCTTTTAGAGGGAGCTTTGTAGGAGATCAAAAAATGCTAGACGGAGGTTATAAACTATATCCTAAAGCTCGCGTTCGTACGTATCGTTAGGGATGCTATTATCCTTTTTACCGAAGACTACCTCCCTATACGGATCCAAGCGAGCGTACTCGGCATCCTCTAGGAACAGTACGAGAGTATAGTAACGAAAGTCTTTTCGTTAGCTAATCTTCTCGCTATCTACTGTAAGCGAGTTATAGTAATAGCGAAAGATCTCGAATGTCTTCGTAGGCTGCTAAAGGAGTAGAATGTCTAGCTAGACAATTACGTAGTTGCTCCCTATAGCTCTGGCCTAGTTAACCCGAATACGATATATAAGCCTCGATCAAAGACGAAGAAGACGAAATCGAAGCTAACTCTAAAGAAGCCGACTACGAAGAAGAGAAAGAAGACTCCCGTATCCTTAAGCGAAGACGAGAGCTCAGATGATCCCGATAACCCTAGCGCTTAAACGGGTACTTAAACCGGTACTAGTAGCTAGATAGACGCCAACAATCAAGATCCTCCTAGTACCGATTAGAATAATAGCGATACCGGTAGCTAGATAGACGGGAACAATCAAGATCCTCCTAGCACCGATTAGGATAATAGCGACACCGGTAGCTAGATAGACGGGAATAATCAAGATCCTCCTAGCACCGATCAGGATAATAGCGACACCGGTAGCTAGACAGACGGGAACAATTAAGATCCTCCTAGCACCGATTAGGATAATGCAGATACTAGTAG
>NW_016017387.1:337504-342597 GCF_000320565.1 Sphaerulina musiva SO2202 | reverse complement strand
CGAATGTCTTCTAGGCTGCTAAAGGAGTAGAATGTCTAAGCTAGACAATTACGTAGTTGCTCCCTATAGCTCTGGCCTAGTTAACCCGAATACGATATATAAGCCTCGATCAAAGACGAAGAAGACGAAATCGAAGCTAACTCTAAAGAAGCCGACTACGAAGAAGAGAAAGAAGACTCCCGTATCCTTAAGCGAAGACGAGAGCTCAGATGATCCCGATAACCCTAGCGCTTAAACGGGTACTTAAACCGGTACTAGTAGCTAGATAGACGCCAACAATCAAGATCCTCCTAGTACCGATTAGAATAATAGCGATACCGGTAGCTAGATAGACGGGAACAATCAAGATCCTCCTAGCACCGATTAGGATAATAGCGACACCGGTAGCTAGATAGACGGGAATAATCAAGATCCTCCTAGCACCGATCAGGATAATAGCGACACCGGTAGCTAGACAGACGGGAACAATTAAGATCCTCCTAGCACCGATTAGGATAATGCAGATACTAGTAGCTAGACAGACGGGAACGATTAAGATCCTCCTAGCGCCGATTAGGATAATAGGGGTTTGAACGATTCAGACGGTAAGAAGCAGGCGACTATCGTAATTTCGAGCGGTAATAAGAGCTCGGAATACGATCCAGATACTAATCCTAGCGTTCAAACTAGTTATCCTCTAGCTAATAAGGAGAATGCTTAGGACGATAATACGGTACCCCTAACGATAGAGGATAAATATCTCTAGGCTCTCCTCGATTATATTAATGCCTAAGAAGAAGAAGACGAGGAGATAGCTTCCGAGAATTCAGATTTTCCTTTTAGGTAACTAGGTATACCGCTCAGTCAAGCAGATTTTTAGTATAGCGACGAGGATATAGGTACCTAGGATCAAGATATCTCGCTTAGCTAAGACTACAATCCTTTCGATTATCCAGATTTGGAGGAGACGGGTCCTAATTCTCTCTAGGAGAGTCGACCAGATATAGAGAGAGAGGATAAAGAAGAGGAGTCGCAGTAGGAGTTTAACGAGGAGATAACAGAATTAGAGGATATAGCAAGGGCAGCGTATACGGTAGCTATAGATTAAGCGAATAATCGGGGTACGTAAGAATTCGTAGCTAGGGGAAGTATCGACAAGATACTAAGTATACTTATAGAAGAGCCTATTACCGAACGAGACAGACTAGAGACAGAAATTTCAGCTCGCTTTATCCTTAGAGCTACTTGTTTAAGGACCCTATTATTAATAAGGACGGAGCCGGCTTTCTAAGCGGCCTAGCGAAGAATAGAGATGCGTAAGGCCTAGAGAGTAAGGCAGTAGCATATAGTAACCGAAAGTCGGTTTAAACACTAGATACGCGTTCTAGCTAGGCTAGAGAAGGAGATATTGAAGCATTCACTATAAGCCTAAGATCTGAAGTGATTTGGTTTTTCTAATTTTCGTAGTCGGTAGGTATAGTCGGCAGGTATTATTAGCTATAGAAGGAGATGTCGAAGTACTTACCGTAAACTCCTGAATTAATTTGCTTTTTCCTAATTCTCGTAGTCGGTAGGCATAGTCGGCAGCTATTGTTAGCGAGTTCAGGCAGTACGGTATATACGAGGCTTATTACTGTTCTAGAAGCGCTTACTATATTTATTCTATATCTAGAAGAGGTTTTACGTAATACCTATCGTAATACCTATTAGGTATACCTATTAGGTTTTTTCCGTTAGGTTGTACCTAGCTTATAAGCTGGGTACCTACCTTATTTGCGGGGTTGGGTATTAACGTTAGGTTGTACCCAACCTATACCTAACCTAACCTATAACGAGGCCTAGTTCTTCCGAAGTGTCTTATCCCTATAGCGGTTCTTTATAATGAATTCGGCGTATATACAAACTACTATAAGCTCTAATACGCGAGCCTTGTCCTATAGAAATAGTTTGCGCTTTACCCTCTTCTGCTCGCCGTTCGCCTAAGTCTTAGTAACCTCCTTAGTTGCCGAATTATTCTCTTCGTCCTCGCAATCACTCCTACTAAGAGCGTACTCTTCCGGCTTCTACGACCTATCTACCGGTTTATTATTACCCTATAATAGAGATCTATCTCTACTATCGTCGTAGTAAGTCTCCTCTAGGCTCGGGTTAAGAACGTATATTGTATAGAGGGTTTGCGACTAAGTAAAGGTATACGGCTAGGATTAACTAGAATTTCGGCGTAGAATGTTATTATTACTATCGACAGCCTTACGCTTGTTAGACTTCTTTGTAGCGCGTTTTATAGCGGCTTCCTTCTCGAGATTAGCGATATATTTAGAGCCTAGGGGCTATCTAGCGTTCGTATGTTTCTCTCTCGGTATAGTAGATAGTAGGCAATTAGCGAATATAGTTGCTTTACGGTACGCTAGAATACGCTTGATAAGTTCTCTATATTAACGTAATTGATATTATATATACGTTGCATTGCGTTACGCGCTTAGCGCGATAGTAATATAGTTGAAAAATACCTTTCTCGTATACGACGTAAAGTACGGCTTTCGACCTATACTAAGGTTACGTAGTATAATATATATAACTTAGCAACTATGTCTGTAATCTATTAAACATACGGCCAATAGTATCTATATACTATAGACTAATAGTCTATACTACAGTACGACTAGAATCGACGGTCAGTCTAGCTATAAGCTAGCGTAGTTAGTGCGGCAGCTGTAGAGAGAAATACTGAAAACTGTATAAGCAAAGTTGACCCCGGAGGCTATTGAACAGCCCCTTACCTAAGATACCTTGGCTTGCCTTTCTGGGGTCCACTCTTCTTTGGAAGGGGAGAGATGATCAAAGCTACTAGGTAGGTTTATAGAGGGATAGAAATAGGGAGAGAGAGACGGAGACAGAGCTTGACAGTTCAAGCAAGCAAGCGATTCGTAGCAGCCATCGCGTCCAGTTCCGCGGCAACTGCGGACTTTTTTTGGGGCTGGTTTGAAATTTCATCATGAATTAGATAGATCACTAGACATGTAAAAGGAGCAAAGCCGGAAATGATATACCATGTCAAGGTGGCTAGGTAGTTGTTCGTAATGCTCAATCTCCATCGGTTACCCGTCTACCATCATATCCTGACCAATCTCACTGCCTATTCTTCTTCTTCTCCTTCCTCGCCTATCATCAGCAACAGCAGCAGCATCGTTGCCGTTATCATAATCATCCTCTACAACCTCGCCAGCACCAAAAGCTGACGATCCCAGATTCCCATCTTCTTCACATCCTCTCCTCTCTCCAAGTCCCTCCTTCTCCCTCTTCATCGGCATCCTCCTCCTCCTCACCGGACTATCCAGCCTTCTCGAAGAAATCTGGCGAGCAAAAAATCTCGCTTGAGCAGCCTCGCCATCAAAGCCGCTGTTCTCGCGATATACGCTCGGTTTCATATATTCGAGATCATGAAGGATGGCAGTAGGTTCCAGAGCGGGGCTTTCTACGGGTGAGGCGTTAGATGTGAAAGCAGAGGTGTTGTTATTGATGGGCTCTGACATGTGAATTTCAGGGGTGTGGAGAGACTGCAGTATGGGTTCTTGGCGGATGTTGTTGTGATTGTCGATGTGTGGGACTGGGTGATGCTGCTGTTGCGTAGTGGGCGGTCCTAATTGTCGTATATGTTGTTGTTGTTGTTGCTGCTGTTGCTGCTGCTGCTGATATTCAGGTGATAGTATAAAGTTGGTCTCGCGGTTGAAGGCCACCCGGAGGCGCTGACTAGGGACGACAGGACTAGTAGTCTGTGGGTAGTTCGTGGTGGAGGGAGCACAATTCATGGTTACTGTTGTAAGGTATATGTGTTTTTCGGCTTGGGGGCGTGGTGCTTGTGAGTTGTACATGTATCTACAAAATGGGTGTTTCTGGAGAATGGCAGCAGAAGGTGGTCATTGTTGTTGCCTGTTTTATGTCAGGGAAGGCACCAAAGTTCGTTTCTGTTGAGCAAGTGCCATCCACATTATGATTGAGGAAGGAGCGTGAAGAAGATTGATGATCCCAGCTGGAGAGGTATAATCATTAACCTCGAAATATACTGTAATCATTCCAATGTGCTTCAGTCAACCAGTTCCTGGTTGTGACAGTCCTGCAATTGACAGCTTTGCGTCGTGACTGTGGCCTATGGGCATCTAGGCCTATGATGTCGCAATCATAGACTGAAGGCGAGCACTGCTCACGAGTTTCCAAGGCCTCTGCGCCTCTTCCATTGTCATCAGCTGCTTTTGTGTTAAGGGGAGGGATCCTAGCATATCGCTGCTCGGCAGCGTCACAAGATGAGAAGGCTCTTACAGCTACAGCTATCTCCTACAACTAGGAGGTTCAGTAGAACTGTAGAACTGTAGAACTGGCCTGCTACAGATGCACATGGCCCGTACACGACGGGAAGTGGTATCTCGACCACCACAGAGTCCCTGTACGGTCAGGTAGTTATGTATAGGTCCTCCTAGAGGCTAGAATGGATGTCGGATAGGATGCGAGGCGGGCTGGAGAGCGGATGCCTTGGGAACCCATCCCCATTTAGTACCTTACACTCTCTACGTTCCGGTCACGGGGCCCAGGAGTGGATGCCTGAGTAAGCTTGGCTTGGCTTGGCGTGGTTCCTCGAGGCTCACGGATGCATCGGCACAAGGGAGCACCCAAAGCCCGCGAGCCGTCAGATGTACATTTTAGTACACTGTACTGTCTGTGTACATGCCCTGCTTCGAGTAGTTCTAGAACTAGTGCATGTCTGCATGATGAGATGAGATGAGAACCTCGTCCGCGGCCGCTGCAACTCCCGACATGCGATGTCAGCGTCGTGTGAGTGAAGACGGGAGAGTCACGAGTGCTTTGTGTGCAGAACAGAGTTGACAGCGGCAGTGTTGGTGAATGGTCAAGCCATGGGCTGACAGCGACATGGAATCCTTTTGTGGTCCCGTAGTGCCAGTCTTTTCCAGGAAACCACTGGACATACCTCCTAGTGCGAGAGCGAGAGAATGAAACCCACAAAAAATGAAAACGAAAAAAAAAAGAAAAAAAAAAAAAAGAAAAAAAAAAAAGAGACCACACCATCTCTACCAGGACCGGGGCAGATGAAGGAATGCCTG
>NW_016017387.1:329155-337227 GCF_000320565.1 Sphaerulina musiva SO2202 | reverse complement strand
AAAAAAAAAAAAAAAGAAGACCACACCATCTCTACCAGGACCGGGGCAGATGAAGGAATGCCTGCGTTGGTGTGGTGAGATCATCCGCGCCGTAGAGACAAGATTTTATTCGGATTTCGGACGTGGCTGCGTGGTAGTCACAAGCGCCATGATAGCTGTTGGCGCTGCAGATGAGCAACGAGTGGCCAATGGAGACATCAGAAATTGCAGGCGCTCAGAAAAAAGCCATGCTCGGCACGCTACATAGCTCTGAGCTCTCATCATTCATGTCATGCCGCTCTCGGCCTCTCGCAGGGCATCGCATACCCGTACATTTCCCAGTGCCGTCATCACAGTGAATGATTAATGTACTGTCATCCATCTCCATCTCGTCCCAGTGTCCTGCAGTTGCTCCCACTACCCACCGACTCGACGCATACATACCGACCTCCTCAATTAGGACCCGACTGTGCTGTGTGCGTGTTTCAAAGCAGACTGTTGCCACGCCGCAAACGGCACAGACCGACTAGCCACTCTCCGGTCACTCCCACTTTGTGTCACGACGCGGAGAGGGCATCGGTTCTTCACCACGCCGTTAGCGCCGAGCCCACAGACCAGCTTCATCTCGCGGGCCCTCCCTGGCTCCCTCAAGTAGTGGACCGCCTTCGCCGATCGACCGTCTACGAGCAATTTCAGCTGTCAGACCAACGCCGTTTCTGCTGCGGCGTCCCTCCGAACGAAAGTAGGAGAACAGCCTGCCTCGTCTTCTTCGTCTGCAGCCCTCTACACCACAGTACACAGCACCTCATCGCCACTGTCGTGTCACCTACACACCGATCACAACAGCAGCAGCAGCAGCAGCAGCATCACACTGGCCGGCGCTCTTCGTGAAACTTGGACTGCGTGGCCCGCCCGCCCGTCCGCCGTGACTTCGATCCGATAAAGCAGCATCCGCGCCTGCGCCTCGTCCTCCCTCGACAGCTTCTCGCGCGACATGTCTCCCACCGGCTTTCTGAGTATGCCTCGCATATCCTTCACTCTGCCTGCCATACCCATCTACATACCGCATCGCATCCGACGCAAGTTCCGCTCCACGCGCTCCAAAATACGATCCCGCGCAACCCCGACCTCCTCGATAGCCTCCCTCGAGACATCCTTCAACCCTGCAGACACCCTTCGTGCTCTCCGAACGCATCATTGGAGTTACTACGATGCGCAATATCTGTTCCTGGCCGTGCTGGCCATCTTCAGCTTATGCATGATCGAGGGAAAGAGTCCGTTCTTCAAGACGGCCGTCGCCACCGCGCTGCTGACGAGCTTGGTCATACCCATCACAAGGCAGTTCTTTCTGCCATTTCTACCCATCGCCGGATGGCTGGTGCTCTTCTACGCCTGCCAGTTCATCCCTCCTCAATACCGACCTGGTATCTGGGTGCGCGTTCTTCCGGCAATGGAGAATATCCTGTACGGCGCAAATCTGAGCAACATCCTTTCGGCACATAAAAACGCCTTCTTGGATGTGATAGCATGGCTTCCATACGGCATTACGCACTTCGGTGCGCCATTTGTATGCTCTGGGTTGATGTTCATCTTTGGTCCCCCCGGCACGACTCCGACCTTTGCGAGAGCATTCGGCTATATGAACGTAACAGGCGTCATCATCCAGATCCTCTTTCCATGCAGTGCGCCTTGGTACGAGAACCTCTACGGATTGGCACCCGCAAACTATTCCATCCCTGGATCACCAGCTGGCCTCGCTGCGATCGACAAGTTGTTCGGCATCGATCTCTACACATCAACCTTCACCGCCTCTCCGCTGGTGTTCGGTGCATTCCCGTCACTACACTCCGGAAACGCGACCATCGAGGCATTGTTCATGTCCCACACGTTTCCAAAGCTCCGGCCATTGTTTGTGCTTTACACTCTGTGGATGTGGTACGCGACCATGTATTTGAGCCACCACTACGCGATTGATTTGGTCGGCGGTAGCATCATTGCCTCCATTGCCTACTTTATCGCCAAGGGAAGTTTCTTGCCTCGTCTACAGCCTGGAAAGATGTTCCGATGGGACTACGACTATGTCGAGCACGGTGAAGAAAAAGAGCTCTATGCGTACGGACTCGCTGATCTCGACGAATACGAGCTTGCTCTCCACGGTGACAGTGACGAGTGGACGATAGGCTCCTCCTCGAGCTTCTCCAGTGGCAGCCGCGAACCATCTACCGGCATGCGATCGCCAGTGACTGACGTGGATTCGTGGGAAGGCGATACATTGGCTTCGTCATCCGACAATGAGTACCAAAAAGCGTAGCCACTTGCCCGCATGACACGATGCTGAGTGGAGAAGAGCAAACAGAAAACGCGCACATTCTCATTTGCCATGATTTGACGACTGCATTGCCTGGCGCTTTGTGACGAAAGCATTTTGACGAGCATTTCAGCATTTCAGCGATTCATCGACTTTTTGCCAATAAAACACCCTTTGTGGTGTTTTTCCTTTTTTGGCTCAAGTCTTCTGAGCTCTGCTCTTTCTACGCGCAGAGCTCAGTTATTTTTTGGTTCCAGAAGATACCCTACATTCGCTTTTGTGTATTTGTATACCGCCACGTTCGCTCGATGACCTGGGGATTGGAGAGGGGGGGCACCTGCAGCGAAGGAGTTTTGGTGGCAGTACATGTGCGCATAGGTATAGACAGATGCATAGACTTTTTTGATGGGTAATAGGGGAGGAGGTTTGAGCTCAGCACCGAGCAGCTTGCAAAGACTCGGGAAGGGCGTATCGATACGTTGGGGAATAGGCGGTCATGACCTCAGGCCGTGCGATCTTCGCCGCACCAGACGGGTAGATGTAAATACTTGTAATGCCAGAAACGACAGTCAACACCTGAAGCCGCATTTGAACTCTTTGGAATCTGTTCCTAGGTAGGTACAACACGGCCTCGTACTCTACACGTCCATTTCTCTGCATGGGTGGGTATATATGGACCTGCAACGCCTTTGTCCCAATCACAGCACGTCCCTATTCTACAACTTCACCACAGCGTCTCTTTTTTGTTTTTTTTTTGGAGCGACACCAAAAAGACGTTTATTGCTCTCTCTCTCTCTCTCTCTCTCTCTCTCTCTCTCCCCCATATACCTCCTACCATTTCAAGGCTCCACAATCACACCAATACTCCCCGCCTGCGCAATAACACTCTTCACCATCGCCTCCAAACTCACGCCCGACAACCTCGTCTCACTCTGCTTAATCTTCGCAATCTCATAAACATGCTTCAAACTGATTTTCCCCACACTCCCCAACGCCGCATTTCCCGGCGGAGCAGAAGCTCCATGAAAAGCTGCTTTACCTGTTGCTCCGGCTGCGGCTGCGGCTGCTTTGACTTTGGGCCCAGCGGTATTTCCTGCGCCGCGAAGTTTGTTTTTGATGGGTGAGACGCCCGCGGCTGAGAGGAGGAGGGAGGCTGTGGGTGGTGTGCGGATTTCAAAGTGGAAGGAGCGGTCGGGGCGGACGGTTACTCGTGCGGGTATCGGGGTGCCGGGGATGTAGTTTGCTGTTCGCGCGTTGAATTCCTGTGGTGATGTGTTAGGTAGCTGTTTAGTGAATGGTCTTTTTTTTTTTGAGAGGGAGGGAGGGAGAGGGAGGAGGGAGGGAGGGTTGCTGACCTTGCAGAAATCCATACTCTTGACACCTTTGGAACCGAGCGCGGGACCTACGGGCGGCGAAGGAGATGCCTGGCCTGCGCCGACGATGAGTTTGACGATTTGGTCATTTTGAATTGCTTTTCGTGCCATTTGGGAGGTGTTGGATTATCAACGAATACTACATGGATGGATACAGATACCAATGTCGACAAACATTTGAGGCTTTGCGGGCCAGCCCGTGGGTTCGCTATATGACCTCCGTCAACTCCGATATGCGCACAGCAAAGGTTAGTACCAGGTAAGGTAAGGTAGCAAAGTACCTGAGTTCTAAAATGATCGACAACCACCACATCCCTCCCCCTCCCCTCCCAGTATCCCACACGTGAGCCCACCGGAGCCCGACGCACATTCAAATGATCCAATCAAGACACTCCCTCCTCGAGCACTGGAATGTAGACTTGCATCGTCCTACCTCTGTATACATCCTGTGACTACATCCTGTTATCTCTCCCTCTCACCTCCACCACACACTGGCTATTCACTCGTGGAGACTCTTCGGCCATGGCAGCCCACGACAACAACACGCATCCGCATGAGCAATGGAAGGCCAGAGATATCCGCCCGCACACATGTACCGTCTGCAGAATCCGCCCATCCCATCCACTGGAGCCCACCGGAGCCAGCGCATCCGCATCGCAACGTTCCCAAGCGCAACTGGCAATTCCTTGTCACGCCTGCTTTCTATTTTATAGCCCCTGAACCCCCAAGCCTATCTGTCGCAGCCCAGTCGTCTTGGAGTTACACACCCAGTCAGTCGTCTTCCCGTGCTGCTGTGAGACGCTTCTCCCTTTTTCGCTCGCTTGTTTGGTGCAGCGCGCACACTCGCAGGTGTCCACCACGTCTTGCGCTGTGTGTGTGTGTGTGTGTTTCACCTTTTCGTTCTTGACTACAGGTAGCCTGCAATCACGACAATTGTGATGCAGCATCTTACTCGTCTTCCACGCTCCGCGCTCCCACTGACTCAGCTGGGAAAATACAATTATACAACACGAGATCCTTGACGGCCGCGCTGGACCAAAATGGTAAGTAAGGGAAACTAGGTCTTCTAGGGTGGTCGCTCCCTATCTTATATTGATGTATTATTATCAATACACTCTCTCGGTCTCTCCTTGCCTGGCCAGCCTGGTACTCGGCATGTTTGCGCAGCACTAATGGCGTTTATATCTGTCTAGCCAGACCCGCTACCTAGTCCAGAACGACCTTCGGCTTTTTCAATGCTGACACCACTCCATACGCCGACCAGCGATACTACTCATAGGGCCTCACTTTCCAGACGACGTAGCAAGACTGAAAGTGCCAACACTGCTTCTCTCGACGGCCTCGATATCGACGCAACAACTCCATCGCGGAGAAGGAAGCAGCAGGACAGGAGGTCGCCAATACAGAGCAACAGGAGTCGGAGTCGCACGGAGAGCAGCAGTACTAGCTTCTTCCCCAGGTTGACAAGGGTTCTGGAAACTGGCGAATCGAGTGTCATCGGCAAGCCTGGGAGGAGAGTCGTGCATCAACCTGGTCAAGGACGGGACCGTGATGCACCACGCGCGAGGAGATTGAAGGAAGGAGGCAGTGCTACCAAGAGATCAGCTGTCAAAGTAGGATCCACACATCGACGAAGCAACACCCTTCCACTGCTCAATCCTTCTCTGTTGTCAGTACTGTCTAGTCTGACGCGCGCTTCGGATGGTTCGTCGAGCAGCAATACCACCATTACTCAGCAATCCTTCGATCAAATGTCTAAAAATAATAGAGGTGAAGGAGTACTCAGGAGGAAAGGCAGCGGAGCTTCGGACAAGGAGCAGATGAACGTCACAACGATCGGAGCGCCTAGCGTGTTCGACTACATGGAAACGACAGTGGATGATGCTCAGGACAAGCGCTCTATTCGTTCGTCGTCGTCGTCGTCGTCGTCCCACTATCAGCCATCTGATTCTGGCTCGAGCGAGTTGCCGGACACGCCATCAAGTGCGTCAACTTTTGCTTCGTCTCGAATCACGAGAAAGGGCAGTGCAACCGGCAGTGTAGCAGAGCTACGTCGCAAGTATGATGCCCAATACGCATCGTCTGTAGACAGTCAAAGAAGTGGAAGCCGGAGTCCCGAGCTAGATCGATCGCCCCCAAGGAGCAGCGTTAAGAAATTACCTCAGCTTCGTGATGTTGCAGAAGACGATGAGCACGACTCTGAAGAAGAAGAAGAAGGGGAAGAAGGAGAAGAAGAAGAGAAAGAAGAAGAAGAAGAAGAAGAAGCATCGAGATTGAGATTCGATCGACTCGTGCATGATACGCGGCAGTCATCGACGTCACATTCTCATTCTGCACCAGTTCCACCGCAACAACAGCAGCAGCAGCAGGGTCATGACGAGAGACTGCAGGCCCAGAAGGATGCTCTGCTGCAACATGTCGCGCAAGAGCAGCAGTCGCATGCTCATCGCCGAGTGGACTCTGCGTTTGGTCAGCACAGATCACACTCGTCCTCGTCAAATCGATCAATGGATACCCAGCGTGCCTGGGCGCAGTACATGCATGACATGCAGGTACAGCAGTATTCGTATCCATCACCAAATCATACTTCGACGGCCTATTCAGCTTCCTATTATTCTCCGCAAGGACAGGTTGCTCATAGTGCCCCACCCCAAGTACCCGATGCGCCGAATAACATGCAGCGAACAGTGGTAGGATATGAGCTACTAGCACGAGAACTATCCAGCCCAGACTCTCCCGTGCAGCCACTCTACCGAAGATTTGAATACCTTCACCACAGAATCCTGCTACACATGCAAGACGAGCTTCAAGAGATGGAAGAACAACTTCGCAGGGTCGACGAGATCATTGCGACTATGGAACCGCCTCCGGAAGAGGGCCAACCACCCACACCATCTTCACGAAGAGGCGATAAGAACTTTGGCACTCCCTGGCATCACCAGCGAACAGAACTGCTTGGCCGCATCTTTCTCAAAACCAAAGATTATAATGCTGCCATCGCCAGTTTCGCCAGCATGACCAAACACTCTGCCACTGCGGAGCAAAACCACATCGAACACTATCGAGACTGGCTCACGCAAAAATCCCCCATCCATGAACTCGAAACCCGGTTTCTAGCGACTGAAAACGAGAAGGATTTAATCTCGCCCATACTCGACTCTGCCCCTCCACTTCCTCAACCTATCCAACAACAACAGCAACCACTTTCCACCCCCGTCCTCCAACCCATCCGGAAACATCCACCACCACCTCATCCTACTCCCCCACCTCCCCAAAACCTCGCAGCAATCCTATCCCTCTCCTTCCTCCCCATTCTCCTCTTCAGCATGATCCCCACCTTTGCAGGTCGCTTCTTCGTGACTCTGCTCATTATCACGGGAACAGGATTCGTTGCTGCGAAGACGAGGTTTGGGGATGTCATGCCGCTGGGTGAGTGGGTGGTGTGTGCTGCTGTGTATGTGCTTGTTAGTATGGGGATTGCCGGGTGTGTGCCGGTTTATGATTGATTCGGGTTTTGGAGGGGGATTGGGATTGGGATCTGAAGGGGGTCATGGATGATAAATGGAATGGCGTTATGATTGGAGTGATGATTGGGGCTTTGACCCTGAGATGGATTTATGGATTTATGGATTTATGGTTGATGGTTTATGAAGGTGCATTTTTGCCAGCTGGGATGGGATGGGATACCTGCGATGGGATTGGAATAGGACGCTATATGATAGGGTTAGATGGGATGGGAGCGGATATACCCTTTACTACTACTACTACTCCTCCTTAGAGCTCCCTTCTTACTCCTTCTCTAAAGCTATATATGTATCATATACTATGTACTTGTCTGAATGAATCTTTTCTGATGAAGAAAGATAAAGATTAAGATAATAAGAAAGAAGAAGAAGAAGACATATATAAACTACGAAGAAGTTCGACTAAGAGAAGGAACGGGGAGAGGGGAAAGTAGGACAATAGGACTAGACTATCTAAGAGAGATAGCTAGACAATCTTTCTTCTCTCTATACTCTCTATACTCTCTATACTCTCTATACTCTCTTCCTCCTCCCTCCCTGTCTTTATTTCTTTCTTTTTGTACAACTCAATCAGACCATGATATTTTTACCAAGGTAGGTAGGTTACCTATCCACAGTAAAATCCAACTTTGAGCCGAAAAAAAAAGAAAAAAAAATCTCTCAATCTCTGATATGTATGTACATTGTGTCCTTTGGATATCGTTTCTACTGTTTCTACTTCTGCTACTACTTCTTCTACTTCTTCTCCTGCTACGATGACTATCACTGCTACCCCTACGCGCTACTGTATGGTAGTTAACTAGCTAGAGATGGCGGGACGCCTGATTTGGGGATGATGATGCTGAGATATGATGATGATGGCGGGGGGGGGGGGGNGGGGGTCTCTTT
>NW_016017387.1:238246-328822 GCF_000320565.1 Sphaerulina musiva SO2202 | reverse complement strand
GGTGGGGGGGGGGGGGGGGGGGGGGGGGGGGGGCTCTCTTTTCTCTCTTCTCTCTCTGCCCTCCTCCCTTGATTGGTCGTCGTCGTCGTCGCAAGGATGGATTAGATGCCATCAGATCTGCTTTTTTTGCTGCTCTCGAGTTTGGAGATATATGACTTTTGTTCGTCGCAGATCTGTCACTCAGTCCAGATGGGGAAGCTTGCATGCATGATTGGGTGTGCGAGCATCGATGGGTGGTAGGTAGGTAAATAGGTAAGGTAGAAGAGGACCTTGTTCGTTCGCAAGGGCACTGGGGTGCCGACCGACCAGCGTTCGTGAGCCGGACGCGGGGAGAGAGAGCAGCCCTGACATGGTCATTTTTCGTTCGTGGGTACTCCGGGGCGGTGGATGCTTCCTGTGTTTGATACGGTGGGGTCTTCCTCTCACTCAGTCCCATGATGCTTCTTCGTCGAAGAGGCGTTTTCGACGCAAGTCTCAAGTTTAGTGACAACCCCTCTTGCCCTCAGACTGGAACATCCCTTATCTGGTGAAAAGCCATCATTCAAACATGGTGTTACTCTCTACAGTCTTCACCCACGCCACCAAATCCAGAAAGTCGGGATCTCCTTCTGCGACAATCGGGGACAACTCGTCCGCAATTTGACGTCGTACTCCTCGAGCCCACCAGCGATGTTCGAGCTTCACGTACGTGACACTGTAGAGCAACACCACTGCGCACGCCAGCACATTCCTCTCACCCACCAGATCCCAAAATACCTGAGGGACCTCGACGAGCCAGGCCAGAATTCGAGATGGCTCGGGTTCACACAGCTGGAAGAGAATCTGTAATTTGCCAATGGCGACCAGACAGCCGGTAATCGGCTCGCGCTCCATCGACACCCCCGGACCAAACGGAACCACCACATCTTTCGCATCCGAGTTCGCTTTTGCTTTTGCTTTTGCGGTCAGCATGTCGAGGAAGGAGTCCAACCTGGGGGTGGGTTCACGATCCGGTTTGACGGCCCAGGTCAGGGCGGGAAAGAAGACATCGTAGTCTTGCGGGGAAATTAATTCTTTCGTCGCCAAGAGAATGGAGTAGGTTCCTCGCCACAGGTGGGATAACTGTCGAAACGTCTCGGAGGGCATGGAAGTTTCGGCACTGTCACAATCCACCGCACGGAAGGCCAGTGCAATGACTCCCAACTGGGAAGAGCAATGATACATGGCACGACATTCCGAGGCTTCTAGCTTCTGGACGCGTTGTCGCGTGGCGGCGATGGCTTGCGCCTGGTAGCGCATGGCATCTGCGATTCGCCATGGGGCTTCATTCGGCCGTAGGTGCGCGAGGTGGAGGGAGGTGATGGCAAAGACAATGTCGAGCAGGAACGCATGCTCAAAGGCGAGTCGGGGCAGCTCGATTCGCTTGTGATTCGGACCGTGATGCGTCAGTAAGGTCGAGTAGGTCTCGGCGGCGAAGTGATGCATCAGCTCCAACTGCTTGATGTGCAGTTGGTAGGAGATGGCGCTTCCATTTGCCTGGCCCAGTCCGCCCAGTCCGCCGCTCGAGTCCGGCGTGGACGCGATGCTGGGCGTCGGATGTCTGTACGAGCATTGCTCCTGTCGTCGCCTGCAGTTACTGCACGTCGGATGTTTTTCATCACACTGCGCGCACCGATGGGGCAAACTTGCTGTCAGCGCGCTGCGGTATCAAAACGACAACCGAGGGAAGGACAAAAAAGAGAGAGAGAGTTTACTCTCGGACGGGCATTTTTGCGGCCCTGTGATCGGCGGCGTACCTTGACTCTGCGGGCTTTGCATTGTATGCATCCCATACGACTTTTCACGTGCGATTTCCTCTCGCCCATGGTGGCGGCAACTCGTCTCTCTACACGCCCGCTATCGGTGCTGTTCCATCCCCCAGCGGCCCCAAGAATGAGCGTCACGTTGCCAGCCAGGCAGTCAGGCAGCCCAGCAGCAGGGCAATTGGAGAATGATGAGAACAATGGGAAATCTGAGAAGAGCAACTGATGAATGCGAGTGCGTAGGTAGGTCAGCAGCAGCGGTAACAGTAGCAGCAAGCAGCGTAGAGAATAGTAGGAATATAGTCGTAGTAGAGTTAAAGGTAGTAGTAGTACCTCGTTCGTAAATTTAGTTCTCCCAGGCCAAGGTGTACCGTTCGCCGTCTTCCCTCTATGTACGGGTCTCACAGGCAAAATGATAAATAAAAATAATACCTCACGACCAGTCACCACACTAAGACACGCATAAACGCAAATCGGCTCGAGTCAACTGCCGATACGGGCCTCATTTGAGCAGGGGTTCTTCAAGACATCCTAACCGTCACATGCACCGGACATGGATGACATGGTTTTTCTTTTCTATCGGTTCCCATAAAGCCCCGTCCAACCGAGCACTGAAAAAAGCTAAACACACATCATCATCATCATCATCATTCATGTCTTCTTTATGCGCCAAGTGCGCAAAGCCACTGGTGGTGGAAGTGCACGATGATGATGATGATGATGATGGTGATGCTGACGAGGATTTGGAAGTCCTCTCCGACGCAGAGGGAGACATCCCCATGAGTACGGATGATGGTGATGATGATGGTGATGAAGGTGCCACAGCCACCGTCCCAGACGACGTCCAACTCTCCTGCGGCCACCACTTCCACTGGGAATGCCTGCTCGATTCCTACGAAATCGAAACATGTCCCAAATGCGGCCGAAACATCACCACCCCAGCAGCAACAGCAGGATCTTCCTCATCTGCAACAACAACAACAACAACAACAGGAACCTCCTCTGACCCCCAAATCCTCGTCAATCTCCACAACGAAGGAGGTTTCCAATCCCAAATCGACATCTTCCCCATCCTGCAAGAAGAATCCTATTTGCACGCCTATCCCGAAGAGCGCAAATCTCGCGCCTTTCTCGAATTCTGCAAACAAGGCGATCATCGCGCCATTGCAGACTTGATTAAAAGCTGCAACACCAACAACAACAATAACCCAGAAGAACAACAAGAAGAAAACACCTCACCACCCGCTTCCCATATCCTCCGCTACCAGGACCCTCTCAATGGGATGCAATCCGGTCTCCACGCCGCAGTGGCCCACGGACATCGCGAAGTGGCCTGGCTGCTGTTATTATTGGCGTCAGAATTGCCTGAATTGGAATTCCCTGCTGTGGTGTATCAGGAGGCGGCGACGTTGGAGGTGATGCGGGGGGATCAGAGTGGGATGGTGGATATTCGGAGTTTGAAAGATGCGAGGGGTAGGACGGCGGAGGATCTGGCGAGGGAGCTTGCTGGTGCTGCTGGGGGGTGGGGGGTATGGAATGGATGGATTGGGAATGGGAGGTTGGCGATGCTGCCTTGATTGATACCGGTCTCTCTCTCTCTCTCTCCCTTGCTCTCACGCGGGGGTTGAAGGATAATGGGCGATGACGAAGAGGACAAGGCAGACGTGGACATACGAGTGACAAGGGACGTGGAAAGAGTGCACATTGTGTGGAACAGAGGCTACCTATGCTGAATCCCACTTGGGCTTCGCGGTTGTACTTCCACCACCAACACCACCACCACCAGAACCCGCGCTCGGCCGTGCCACGCGATGCCGACTCAATAGCTGCGAGAGAATAAAGTGGCTGACGTCCTCATCGCTCCAATACGACAGATGACTCGCAATAGCCGCGATCAAGTTAATGTCGAAAGCGCCTTCCTGAATAGCATAGTCCACGCGACCATTACTGTTCAGTCTTCTGACCTTGTCCTCTTCTTTTCTCAACTTCTTGCCTCGCTCTTCTGCCTCCTGCCATTCAGGAGTACCTTTGGTGCCTCCTGCTCCAAGATCCCGGTTCTCTGCATCATTCTGCACTGACTTCCGGCGTTTCTCAAAGTCGCTGTAGAGAGTGGTGAGCTCGTTGTCAATGAGCGTCGGAGGATGAAGTTGCTTGTTGTGAGAAGCCTGGACGTCTGCAGCGATTTGATCGTGTCTCGCTTGGCCAATAGGCTGAACTTCACCATCTCCCGCATTCAAAGTGGGAAGAACACCACCTGCAGTAATGTTTGTGCCAGCACCACTGCTGGTTGCGACTGGCACGTTTGTCCCTAGTCCCTTAGACAAGGGTACGCTGCTCTTGGCGGCTACGAGACCAGCCCTAGTAGGCTCTTCGCCGTACCCCAGCCCCCGCGTCAGCAAGCTTGACGCCATACTTGTCCACATGCTGCTGACACTTTGACTGACTCGGGAGCCTATGCCGGTCAGACCCTGTCCGACAGGCGCACCAAAGATGCCTCGCTTCGTGTAGGGCAAGGGCTGCGGCTTCAGTGCCGCCATTGCAGGCGAAATGAGAGGCTCCACGCGGTACGAAATCGGATCCGTAGGATGGAAGATATTGAACATCTGGTCGCACTTTGGCCTTGCCACGGGATTCTCGCCTTGTACATGTGCAGGCGTCACATCCTTTTGCTTCTTTGAAGGTGCTCCCAGCATGGGATCTTCCATACTGCCCACATGGCTACCAGCACGATTGTGCTGACCAGTCTTTTGACGAGCTGCAATCGTGCGCCCATTGAGCATTTGGAACAGACCAACAGGCGACCCGAGTGCATAGAAGTCCTCCACCTCAAAGTCGAGCTTCATGTTGGGCTCGCCTCTTCGCTTAGGCTGTCGATCCTGTCGGCATAGGATGTCGAACATGATTGCGCTGCCCAGGGAGTGCCCAATAAAAGACACTTTGCCCTGGAATCTGGGGTTTCGCTCCATGAACAAATGGTATATTCTATTCAGCTCGCTGAGCACAAGACTGGAGATGTGGTCCTTGTATGCTGGCGAATCATAAAGCAGAATATCCAGAGCGAGATCTGTAATGAGGTTGCGAACAGCAGGCACGCCGTCCACCGTGATATCTTCCAGGTTTGGATAGTCCTCATCGTCAATATCAGTATCGCCTAGATCGTGCTCTTTGCGATTGTGCCGTAGACTTTGCTTGGGGAAATCGAGCAGATGTCGCCATGCGATTGGCAGGACTTGCACTCGGCTGTTGACCGATTCTGCACCGTCGAGCTCGGAATTCAGAGCTTTGAGATCTGGTGACTCTGCGTAAACTGCTTTGATCGTCTTGCGCAAAGTGTTCACATCGTGCACGAAGTTCACACTTTCGATGCGAAGGCCCAGCCGTTGACCTATTCCATGGGTGACGAGAATCAGGTGCTCGATATCACGACCTTGCTCATCTCCCTCGGTCTCGCGATAGTCATCTTCTATTTCCCGTTCATCACGTTTCCGTGCCTCTTCTTCTTGCTTGGCACGATCTTCACTTTGACTCGGATTCTCCATCAGAGCTGACATCTGACGTTGAAGCGATAGTCGCATGTTCTCGGATGTGCTAACCCGCTCAATCTTGCTCTCCCCCACGTCTTCACCTGTCTGGTCGTCTTTCGACGCCTTCGATTTGTCCTCGGCCATCTTTCCAGTCTTCTCGTCTTTGCTCTCCTTCTTTTGCTCGGGATTCACCCATCCGCGGGTGACTTTGACACCTGCGAACCCGGACGTGAATCGCTGATATACAGTGTAATTCATCCGTGTCATCCAATCGTCGGTCAATAGCCAAGCGGTAGTAGCGTCCTGATAGGTTACCACACTGTTCATGTGTGCTCCGAACAGCCGATACGTATTCTGCGCATGCTCATCTCGCGAACTCTCGGTAGGCTTACCTGCTGCTACAGAGTCTTCTACAGCCTTCTTACGAAGATCTGAGCTGGATCCCTTGGACGGGATAGTCTGCTCTGTTAGCGCACTGATATCTTGCCCTGGCGTCCATGAAGTTGGTCTTGACTTCGGTTGCGAAGCTGATCGTGCTTTTAGTGGTATATCCTTCTGCGGTGGCGGTAGCTTCCAAGCTTTTACTTTCAGGTAACCCTCTTCTAGCTGCGCGGCCAGGTTCTCATCGCACGGCCGCTGTACACTTCCATCTTGGTAGAACCACGTCCCTCTGCGAACATCGTACACTGGGCCATGCCAATACGCCGGCCCTAGCTCTCGCTGCTCCACGTCTACATCGAAGAGATAGTCCTCGTTGACTGGCACCTTGATGCTCGTGGTAGTATTGCCAGCTGTGCGCTCCTTTAGGCTTGCATTACTCGGTTTGCCGTCTAGTCGTCCTTGCGTCATATCCCCACTGGGTGTCCTCGTCTTGTCATCTGCATCTTCATCCTCCAACAGCTTCTGGAATGCTGCTTCAATCGCCTTCGAGTCTGTTTTCGAGAACGAAGCATACTTCTTCGGCACTCCAGGTGGCTTCTCGTCCTCCTTCACTACTCCGCTGAGGTTGGGTCGTCTTTTGGGCACATCTACGGCGTGGAACCATTGTGGTCGTAGCCTGGGGCAATCTCGAGGATACTTCCGCAGGCTCAGTCGGTGTCTATGGCTGATTACATGGTCTGCTCCCTTTTGTTGTTGCAATGGTGCTGGTTCTGGCTCTCCATCTTTGTCTTTACTGGGCATGATTGTTGGACTTCGTGTCCAAGGTGACAGCTTGCTCAGATAGCTCCTCCCGCTCTCCTCCTGGGCAGCCATATTGGGCGTGTTGTCGGCCCATTGAGCAGGCCCTGTCTTTGGCTGGGTCGCTGACCTGCCTTTGTGTTCAGAGTCGCACACCAATGAAGGTAAACTCTTCCTAACGGTCTGTGCCCAGCCAGAGAGCCCTGGAAGGCGATCGAGACGCGCCAATTTGACTGCGTTTCGTGTAAAGGGGAAGTGGGAGAGAATAAAAGCGATCGTCGCAGCTGATTCTAGGCAACTAAGCTTCCGGTTGCATCACGCGTCTCGCCAAATATCCACAATACGAGCATGTCTTAGGAGCCAAAGGAGAGCAAGGAGCAAGAGAAGAAGGGGAGGTAGAAGAAGGAGGAGAAGAAGAAGAAGAAGAGGAAGAAGAGAGCGAGAAGGAGAAGGAAAGCGCGAGACAGCAATACTCAACTGGTATAAGAGGAGCGCGTAGTGAGCAGCCAACAATAATCAATAATGGAGCGTGGTGTCCACTGTCCAGCTGTTTTCGACGTCACGATGAAGAAGCTCCAAGCAAGCTTTTTCTACTACTGAGGCGCGCACGGCTGATGGCAAACTTCTCGCACCGCTCAAATCTCCGTTTTCAAAGGTACAACCGCCGCACAACACCCTCCCAAAATCACCACTGCACGTCACGCGCTTCTCTGCCACTCTCCTCGTGGCCGATGTAGTCGTGGTGTATCTGCAGATGACTGACACGCATGCATAGCAATCGCCCATCATGACTGGTGAGAAAAGTCAGGAGCACCTGCACATCGAGGAACTCGTGCGTACCAAGCTGCCTACGTCCCCCATCTACAAGTTCCTCTTGACGCCCATCGTCATCACCGATGTCACCAAAGGGCACGTCGTCGCCAGACTGCCTCTCTCACAGGATCACATGAACAGTGGAGGCAGTCTGCACGGCTCGGTGTCAGCCACGATTGTTGACTGGGCTGGCGGCATGGCAGTATCCAGCTGGGACTTGCGCTCAGGCAGCGGAGTCTCCTTGGACATCCACATCACTTATCAGAGTGGCGCCAAGGTTGGCGAAGAGATTGAGATCGAAGGCATTGCAGAACGTGTTGGTGGCAATGTTGCCTTTACACGAGTCAACATCTTCAAGGTGATGGACGGTAAGAGAGGCAATCTCGTGGCCACTGGCACGCATACCAAGTTCGTGAAAGGATCGGAACCAAAGAAGGTTGCATGATCTTCCACAATCACCACGCTACGCTTGCGCAACGTACCTTGCATGTTCTTTCCTTACCTATAACCCTTTCTTCTTTGCGCCTACACATGCACTCACGATCTGTGAATGGGCTCACTCGGAACGGGGAAATTAAACTGTCTTCCACTTTAGAACCTGCCAGTGAGCTTCGGCCCTGAGCTGGCAGGAATTAGGAGTTGACAACATCTCATCAATACAAGTCCAATTTACTTTACATGGCGAAACATTTGCTCAATACACGAGAATCATCACATCATCTCTTCATACCAACATGCGCCAATCGTTGCCGCCACGTTGTACCGGCCTGGCCTTGTCCATCCATCAGGGCTGTGGTGGACTTTTCGGTTTTACCGGAGTCCGACCAGTAGACTCCTCACGTAAGTATCGACGCGATCAACATCGCTGTAAACCACACTATACCACCGCGATCAAACCCCCATGTCGCCATCAATCATAGGAGCGTAACACGTAGAGAAGTACTTAAGTCTGGCATTCACTTCCTGATTACGCATTCCATCTTGCCCTCTCACCCAACTAAGCTTCAAACGCGTCCTCCGCGAACCAATACCCCCAAACCTCGAGCTAAAACATCTTGCAACGATGAGCTTTGCCCAAAAGCTGGTGCCCGCAGCGGCACTGATTGGTCTTTCAAGCGCGTCCTTTCTCACGGGTATGCCTACAGCGGAGTCTTCAACAAATGGCATACAGCTGATTGGGGAACAGCCTACATTTACTCCTTCTCAGTCCTGACAATTCCAGTCGTGGAGACAGGCGCCACGAAAGACTCAGCTACCTTTACTGCAAAGCAATGGAGCAAAGCGTTCAACCTCGGAAAGTCATTTGCACCACCTTTTGCCATCACCTGCGCAGCATGCTTTGGATTTCTAGCGTTCCAGAGTACGTATCGCGTATCACCAATCGCATAGTCGCACCACTCTTGCTAACATCCATTACTATAGCACGAGGAATCGCAGGCCGCTATCCAATATCTCCTTCAGTCCTATACGCAACAGCAGCAGTCATCGCACCCTCCATCGTCCCCTACACAATCGCAGTCATGGGCCCTACAACTCTCACACCTCTCGAAGCTAGAGCCACGGGAGCTTCTGGTGCACCTGGTGACCAGGAAACACTCGATTTGATCAAGAAGTGGAGTGGGCAGAATACTGTGCGAGCTGGAATGGTTGGCACTGCGGCTGTCATGAGTGCTTTGGCCATTCTTGCCCAGGTAGCGTAGAAGATCTGAATATCCTGTTGATTTGGGGAGATTTGCTGAGACAGTGTCTACTCAGACTAAAGGATATAATGGGCTGTCGAAGTTGGGACAGGCTGCTGCACAACAGGTGAAGCCGGCCAGTCCTCTTGGAGCACAGATCAAGGCAACGAGGAGTATGAGTACCAAGGCTGGGATAAGGAAGTGAGGGTGGTGCTGTTGGTGATATGAGAAGGCGGGGTTTGAAGCCAGGAGAAGTGAGGAGTCTACGATACCACTTTTACGACGACATTTCTTATATAATACCTCGAAGCGCAGCATTGAAGAGAATGTAAAGCCATACCATTACCAGCTCCAATCGGCATTATGGTCCACTCCAGACTTGCTGCCACGATCGAGGATTGTACAGCTTTGCAAGTCTCCGTTGAGACAGATGCCGATTGGCTAAGTATTGTCCGATGATTTGTGCCTAGCCATAAATGCCACAAAAGCTCCGATGCTGTCGTTAATGTCGCACAAACATAGAACGCTTGTGAGTGAAGGCATCGCGAAATCATGTGATCTGTGCCTGAGGAAACAACAAATTCTTGGCGAGACCTCCACCGATTTTCAACTCCGCATTTGCAGGAACATCAGAAGATACAGGACTTCCACTCTACACCACCCAACGACCTCAACACCGGAGCAATACCGCCAAGATGGTAAGAAACAGCTCAAAGTCACTACGATGAACGAACAGCGCCGCTCTCCGATTCGCAATGGTATCGCAAGAGGAGGATGATTGAATGGAAGCATGAAAAAGATGGATGAGGCAAGACTCTGCAAAGATGCGCATTGTGCGCATGCATGCACTGTGCTATGAGAAGCCAAATAGACAGGAAGAAGCAGTAGACAAAAGGATACACACATACCATATGCGGAACACCTTTCGCGTCCTCGTGGCGCAAAAAGGTGGATGGGATTCATTTCCCATCGGAGAGCCGCGTTGAAGACCATTCGTTGTTCAACGTGACGTCCCTGAATAAAGAAAAGACCATGTCGCTAACCACGCATGTCTTATTTAACAGGTGAACGTACCAAAGACTCGCCGCACCTACTGCAAGGGCAAGGACTGCAAGAAGCACACCCAGCACAAGGTCACCCAGTACAAGGCTGGAAAGGTATGATAACACTCTTCCTTGAATGGAGAGAAGAAGAGGCTTTGCTCTCTTCCTCACTCGTTATATTTCTGCATAATATTGACGCTCTTCTATAGGCCTCCCTGTTCGCTCAGGGTAAGAGACGTTACGACCGCAAGCAATCCGGTTATGGTGGTCAGACCAAGCCTGTGTTCCACAAGAAGGCCAAGACGACCAAGAAGGTCGTGCTCCGATTAGAGTGTACTCAGTGCAAGACCAAGGCACAGCTCGCACTCAAGCGTTGCAAGCACTTCGAGTTGGGGTACGTTCATTCCACTTCCAGTGTGCACAACATTCGTACTGACATCATTTGCAGTGGTGACAAGAAGACCAAGGGTGCCGCTCTTGTCTTCTAGATGCTCTCTTCATCCTCCTTATGATTATGGCGTACGGCTGAGGGACTTTGGGACGAACTGTGAAGTGGCGTGTAGAGACTCGAACAGAGATATCACAGGCAGCTCGCATCGAATTCATGACCACATGCTTGACGCAAACATCACTTTCTTCTTCACTCATCTACATCTGTTCCTGCAATGCAACTTCAACGACTCACAGGCAAGCTTCTCTCAATATTCACCCGTTGAATTCATTCAGCCCTTCATGGCTTACCGAGAAGATCAATATTGGTTGTGACATTGCATTATTCGTTATCGTCCTCGACTCAAACATCACTCAAACACAACACACCCCAACCCTCTTTCCCTCGCAGCATCCTGCACACCACTCCTCGTCCTCCCCAACGCATCCGTCCAACCATTCAGTACATCTTCAGGCACATCCTCACCATGTTCTTCAATCACCCAAGCCATCCATTTCACCAATTTGACAGCTTTATCCAAATCCCTCTCGTCTAGAACTACAGCTTTCAAATATGTAATCAGCGCATCCACATCCTCGACAAAAGGCGCTTCATCCTGAAATTCTTGGAACCATGCACTAATCGCACTGCGTAATTCGGGCAATGTGCTGAGTTTTTGACTCGTGAAAGTCGGTTGGGGAGGTCGAGGAGGGAGGAGGAAAGAATGTTGTTGTCGTTGTGGATGCTGTTCTGGCAGACCCGAATCCGAATCTGTCACGACTATCGAAGTTTCTTTCTTGTTGTTGACATTGAGCCATGAATTCTTCTTCGGTCGTTGATGCAGCGAAGTATCAATTCCGCCCGTGCGCTGTAAACGTTCTTGTCGCTGCTGCGCGAGGATTTCCTTGCGAAGCTCTGCGGGCAATGCGGCGAGGACTTCTGGGTCGAGCTGCTGCTCTTCTTCGACTTCGGATGCAGATTTTTTGGACGAATGGGAGGCTACTGCTTCGGATATGGCAGGTATGGGCGCGCTGTGAGCAATGAAGTTGGACTGTGTTAAGGTGGATCGGTCGTTTGCGACTTTTCGTAAACGAGAAGTGAGATTTTTGGCGCCTTTTGGACGTCCACGACCACGTTTGACTACTGGGGGAGGGGGTGGCAGTGTACGATTTTTGCGAGGCGATTGCGGTAGTACACATTGGTCGCCTTGTCTGCTTGGGCCTGCTTGGGGCTTTTTGTAGAAACCAAGCACCTCAGCTCGAAGGTCTGCGGGTAATGCGTTGAGGATGCTGAGGTCAAGCTGCGATTGTGGCGGCACAATGGTCGCTGGTGAATGGGCTCTCGACGGGGGTAGAGAGTCTTTCGTATCGGCAAGTCTCAGCTTCGGAATGACCTCTGGTGCTGGCGGAGCCTCTTCTACTTCTTCGACGCCAGCCTTGACGTGCACCTGGCGAGCGAGCTTGGCTCGAATATCCTCAGGGAGTTCAGCAAGGACGGCAGGGTCGACTTGGGTCGGCAGTACAAACTGCGTGCCCAACACATTCAGTGGTTTCTTGCTTGGTGTTCCAGGATTGGCTGGACGGAATGCTGCGCTTGGCTTGTTGGCTTCAGCGATGCGCTTCTTTGGCGGCGTGTGGCCTTCATCCTGGATGTCATCTCTCGGGACTACTGGCGGTACAGATGGTGCAGCTTTCGAAAAGCCAGGGCCGGCTTTGAACTGCAATCGTCGTTGACTGCCTTGATCCGCACCCTCAGCGCCAACCTTGATCTGGTCCAGCTTTTGCATCTGTATGCCTATGCCTCGCAGCTCGCCTGGCGAAATGTTGAACGACTTGATCAAAGCAATTGCCTCTCTCGCGATCAGTGCGTGGTCATTGGTGGCAACGCCGAGCTGCAAGCTTTTGTTGAAGACATCGCATTTGCCATGTCCCAGATGTTTTGGTGGATCCAAAGGGGCATCTGCAGCACGCTTCATGACCTTCATGGTCAATTGTCGGCCTTTAACCCGCTCCTTCATAAGACGTTTGTGCAGCTCGCCGCACAACCCACTCATGAACTCGTCCACCTGCTCCTGGTTCTCAAAGCGCACGCCCCAATTGACCTCCGCGGATACAGACTTGCGCACGACCTGTTCTCCAACTTCTGTTTTGTCAATTCCGCGAGCATATTCGTAGATTTTCTCCCCAGTTTTCGGGCCAAGGGTGTTGATCAGCTTCTCTTTCGATGTTTCGCGGACATCTTTGACCAATTTGATGCCAATCTCTTCCAGTTTGCCACCAATGCTCCAAGCGACCCCTGGAAGCTTCTGCACTTCTAATTGCCCAATGAATTCCAGCACATCGTCTGGCTTGATCTGGTACTGTCCAGCAGGCTTGGCTTTGCGCAAAGCAATTTTAGCCTGTAGTATATTGGCCCCGATGCCGACGGAGACAGCACAACCAGTTTTTTGAAGAACTTCATCTCGGAGTGCTTGCGCTATCTCATCAGCTCTACTCTGTTCCCGATGCACCGCACCCTCATCACGCCTGACACCATCAGTGCCACTGCCAGTGAAGCACATCACACTGATGTCTACGAGAGCCTCGTCAATGCTGACACTCTGCACGATGCCTCCAGTAGCCATGATGGCATCGTAGAATTTGCGACTCGCGTCCTCGTACCCTGGGAAGTCGTAAGGTAATATCTTTATGCTTGGGCAGAGCTCCTGTGCGCGTTTCATCCACATGCCGTTGCTGACGCCAAATTTTCGTGCTGGGTAATTACAGCTCGCGATTTCAGAACCAGAACCACCACCATGTGCGACCGCAACAGGCTTGTCTTTGTATTGAGGACATTTCTTCAATGAGATTGCAGCAAAAAAGCTGTCGAAATCAACATGCATCACATAGCGTCTCTGCCCGGGCTGCCGTTTCTGTTTGGCCTTTTGGGAGGAGGACTTCTCGGAAGCCAGTGCCTGAAGCTGGGATTTGAGATCGGCCTTCCAGGTAGAGAGATGGTGTAGTCGCGACTCGCGATAATACTGTTCCAGAAAGTCGGGGTGGACCACGGTGGACTTTCGAATCTTCGGATCAGATAGTATCAAGGCATTGTGCTCTTCCGCAGTCATGGCAGCCAGCTTGGTGGGAGAAATGTTCTTCAGTACTTCAGAATTCCTGATAAGAGAATGCGTGTAATCTGGTTCCTGTGAGCCTTCGCGTGGCCTCAAGACAGATTGGTGCCCAGGGGGCGGCTCTGGTTCGATTGCCTCCGGACTCTGCGCCTCGATTTCCACCTTTGCCTCTTCCTGCGGCGGCGACATCGGACTTGTGGGAGGGGGCGTCTGCGGTCCACCTGCGACTTCCGGTGCGCGCGAGCCGCCGTCGTCCTGATCAGTTGGCAAATTTTCGGCCTCATTCAGTGCCTGCTCAACGGAACTCGTAATATCTGGCAGTCCAAATTCATCATCATCATCTATCTCTTCAATGTCAGGGGTGACAGTTTGTGTAAGTAAGGGCGGTTTACTAGGTGCGGTCGACTGTGATCCACGCAGTTGACTTGTGTACCAACTCGCGTCTGTCTGCTCACGGTAGCCCCGCGTGGCTTTGTTCACCTGGCTCACGACTTGTCCATTGTCGAAGCCGAGAACCTTCTGGGCCACGCCTTCGTCCACAACTCGATACGTATCCCAGGGGAGCAGCTTGCCAGCCTTGATACTGTCGACAACCCAAGCAGGCTTTACAATTCGATAGCGCTTGAACTCTTCCTTCTTTTTGCGAGTTAAATTGCTCGCGATGATGTGAGTGACCATAGTCTTGCCATCCAGATACTGAATGAAGCCGCCTCCATGCTGAACGATCAAAGTATGAAGATCGTGTAGAGAGGGTTGGGTGTAACCGTTGACATGGCAAACCACTCCCCTGAAGATCTGGGGTTTGTCTTGCGATCGTGCTCGGAGATCTGCATCGAGGTTTTGGAGTTTGGTCTTCTTGCGCCGGAAGTAGTCCTTGAAGCCGCCGAACTTGGAGGCCTCATATTCCTCTCCAGTCTCGTCGGTGAAGTCGTGGTTTTCTATGCATTTCCGCACCAGAGTGCTCTTCTGCTCCAGCCGTGAACCCATCGTGTCGCTGGTCGGGCATTGTTTGGAACCGTGCTAGGAGATGAGGGTGGCGACTGAGATGCAGATGAAGTGTGTCGAGTGTTCGTTGCGCGATCATTTAGAACATCATCGCCACGGTATAGGAGCAAACCCATCTCCAGCCTGCTGTTCACAAAAACTTGTGAATTTCTTTGTCGGCTACCTGTATCTGTCGCGAAGCGGACGCGGTGATGTCGTGACCGTCGCGTAGCAGAGTGGAGCTACTGTAGCGACGGGCCGCGCCGAGCAAGCAACAAGCTCTGCTCTGTAGAAAAAAAATGTCCAGCCACATTGAACCTCTTTCCCACATCAACACCACTTTTGTCAATATCTCGACAGCAGTGCCTTTCAATCCGCGCTCTATCGTATTGTCCAAAAAATAGACCAACGGAGGTCGCGCACATCGCCGAAAACGCCTTGCCCCCGAGTCTTGTACAACAAAATGGCCGGTATGCTTCCCATGGCCCTCTATGGCCTCGAGGTGCCTTGTGGGGACGTCGCCATCCCAGCGCGCCCTGATATTCCGTCTGCCTACCGCATCACCATGGCTGCCATCGATCCAAGCGCCGAGCCTGAAGGAGATGAGGGTGTGCCAGCCCGTGCGACGCTGAAAATTATCCGCCAGGCGCTCACCGAGGACTACTCGGACGAGGAAGACGACGACGACGACGACTTCGACATTGAGGAGTTGGAGCGCATGATCGGGGAGCAAGGCGACTCGGACGAGGAAGATAGCGAAGACGAAGAGGTCAATGGCGGCCCAAGCGACCCAGCCAAGACCAAGGCTGCCCGCAAGGCTGCTGCTCAAAAAGCCATTGCCCAGCTCATCGCTGAGCAGGACGATGAGGACGAGGATATGGAGGATGCAGGGCTTGTCAACGGCAAAAAGTCTGCCAAAGCTCTTGGCAAGCGTCCTGCCGCGGATGATGAGGACGACGAGGACGACGAGGAGACCGACAGTGACGACGAGGGTGAGTACGAGGAGTTCGTCATCTGCACTCTGGATCCCACCAAAGTAAGTTATATTGTCTGCAACATATTACATGGGAAAATGCTGACGCTTCTATCTAGAACTACCAGCAACCGCTTGACATCACTGTTGGCGAGAACGAGCGCGTTCTTTTCAAGGTTTCTGGTACCCACTCCATCTACCTGACTGGCAACTATGTCCAGCCAGCCGATGAGCACCACCACGGACACGAGGGCATGTACGACCCAGACAGTGATGACGAGGACGACTACGATCTCGAGCCAGACAGCGATGAGCTGGACGAATACGACGAGGAGGATGACCTCGACGATATGGAGGACCCACGCATCACCGAAATCGAAGATGATGAAGAGGCACCAGCGCTCGTCAAGGCCACCAAAGCCGAGAAGAAGGGCAAGAACAAGCGCCCCGCTGAGGAGGAGACGGCCGACAGCTCCACCATCGACGAGCTAATCGCCAATGCTACCAAGAAGGACGAGAAGCTGAGCAAGAAGCAATTGAAGAAACTGAAGAAGAACGACGGCACTGCCGCCCCAGCCGACGAGGTTGCAAAGAAGGAGGCCGAGGCCCCAGGCTCGAACAAGTCTGACAAGAAGGTCTCATTTGCCAAGGAGCTCGAGCAAGGCCCAACCCCTACCAAGGACGCGAAGAAGGACAAGGCTGCTGCTACCTCCGGCCCTCGTACTGTTCAGGGCGTCAAGATTGATGACCGCAAGCTCGGTTCTGGTCCAGCCGCCAAATCGGGTGACCGCGTGAGCATGCGCTACATCGGAAAGCTCGAGAAGGACGGCAAGGTCTTCGATTCCAACAAGAAGGGCAAACCTTTCAGCTTCAAGCTCGGCTCGGGAGAGGTCATCAAGGGTTGGGACATTGGTATCGCTGGCATGGCTGCTGGTGGTGAGCGACGTATCACCATTCCTGCCAACCACGCTTATGGTAGCCGTGGTGCGCCTCCTTCCATTCCCGGCGGAGCTACCCTCGTTTTCGATGTCAAGCTCCTCGACATCAACAAGAAGTAAAAATTGTGATCGAAGCAAGGAAAAGGAAAAGGAAGAGAAAAGAGTGTACAACTTACGGCTGTTACTGTACGGAAAATGTATGGACTAGTCTACTCCCAGTACCCCAAGCGCTGGAGGGAAGGACGACTAGAGTCTCTATTATCCACACGAGAGTTACTGCGAGTTCTGGTATTTTCTTTGTGTGCGTGTGTGTGTTTTTTCTTTTCCTTTTAGTGTTGCTGGCATTCTCGCGCTTCTCTTTGAAGATACCCGACTTGCATAGGTATTCTTGTAGCATTGCAGGGATGATGGGTGAAACTCCTCTGATGGCGTGTGTAGGTAGGTAGGATACTTATGTATCTATCTCTGTGTACAAAAATAAAAAAAAGTTCATGGACGGAGGAAAAATAGAATGGATGTTTTAAGTGAGGAGTAAGGTAGGTATGTCAGGTAGGTAGCGTAGGTACCTAACTAAGGTACCTATACCTACCTACCTTACCTAAGTGTGCAAGAAAGAAAATACAACAACGGAACTTTTCGGTTTCAAAGCCACCTACCTACATGTACCTACCTACCTAACCTACCTTGTATAGGTACCTTTAGTTTTACCGATTCACGGCATGTTCGATAGCATACCTAGCCGCCCATCGTCATCATTTAGGACAGGTTACAGGTACACCGTACATGTAGGCTGTGATTCCCTCTTCACTATTCTCACCATTCTCACCATTTTGCAATCGACGCACGCGTAGAGCCCCAGCGTAAGGTACCTGACCTTATAGATATCCCGTCCTTCCCCTACATGTACCTACCTACTCGTCATTTTTGTTCCCTCGCCAAGTGCTGCCTCCTACCTTATCCATTCATCCATTCTCTTCCTTTTTTGAAAAGGCAAAGGAAAATTACACAGTGAGGTACCGAGGGTAAGGTGTTGAAGACGGGGGCAGGCTGGGCAGCTGACAATGGGAGGGAGAATGGAAACGCAATGAGGTTTAGTCGAAAGATCACTTTTGTCCCATGTACTGTAGGTATGTACCTACCCGACGGGTTCGATTCTTGGGAAGATGTGTACGGTGAGGGTATACTTTACATATATATATATGTATACGATGAACGTACAGACAGAGAGAACGCGAATGAAAGGAACATGTCGAAAAGGTGGTTTTTTTTTAAGGATAGATACCTGACCTTACCTTACCCTAGGTACCCAAGCATTCCATCTCATGAAGTTGCTCTCCACACTCCTGTTTGTCTGTCATAAATGTATGTCTACCTATACAATCGCGCGCCACTCCATATCACAAAGAATAGCAGTCATCCTACCTACTACGCCTTGAATCTGCCTTCAAACCCCGCTCGGGGCTTTTTCTTGCCTCCACCGGGCTTACCGCCCTTTTTCTTACCACCACCTTTGGAGCCCTTCTCTTCTCTCCTTTTGGCGAGATTTGTTTCGCGTTTCTTTTGCTTGAGCTCCTTGCCCTTCACCACAGCCTCTTTGCGCTCAGTCCACTCGGATTCAGATTTCCCCTTGGCCTTTTCTTTACGCTTCAGGGCTTTCTTGAGTAAGCTCGTGTCGTCTCGTATCCTTTCGCCATGTGCTCGCTTCTTGGCATTCAACCACATGTCCTTCTCTGCGATGTCCGCTTTCTTGGCTGGATCAAGCCCGGCCAGTCTGGCTTCCTTCTTTTGTGCGGCTAGGAGAGCAGTCTTCGGGTCTTGGGGTCCCTTCTTCTTCACAGCATCCTTCAATGTGCTAAGACCAGCATCTGCGGATGTGCCGTCCTCGAACGCCAGTCTGGAGAAAGCGAAGCTGTTCTCAGCAGGCGAGCGAGGTCTGGGACTGTTCCGCCCACTGAATATATCCGCCGCGGGACTTCCAGAGCCACGCAGCTGTTCTTCGCGCTTTCGTGCTTCTTCCTCCTTGGCTTTCTGACGTAGCTCTTTCTTGTGTGCTTTACGGCGCTCTTCCTTCTGCCTTCGCTGGTCAAGAAGCTCCTGTCGGGATGTGGCAGGCTTGCCGTCGATACCGTCAGCCTTTCGCTTCGCTCTCAGCTCTTCGATGCGCTTTCGTAGCCGCTCCTGCAGCTCAGCCTGGTCCACGTTTGGGATTTGGATTTTGGGCGATGATGTGCCAGACGGCATCTCAGCGTTTGTTGTGGATGGATCGAATTTGGGAAGTGCAATTTGTGTGGGCGCTTTCATCTTGGGCTCATGCGCAGGATTCACCTTGGCCACAGGCTTGACATTATTTGTCGAGGATTTTTGCTTTGGTGTGGGCTTTTTGGTGTCGTCCACGGCGGGTGGCGGATCTATAGAGGAGGACGAGGAGGCTTCAGAAACGTTAGTTGCAACGTCAAAAGCCGGACTGTCGACGTTCGGACTTGTCGGTGCTGAAGATGCCTCTTCGTTTTCATGTTCATGGATTGCTTCAATATCGTCGTGCCCCTCGTCTCCAGCGTCGGAGCCGGCGAGTCCAGAAAAGTCGACATCAGCCAGGTCTGCGGTACTGATCTCCACCGCGTCATCTTCGCTATCGTCGTTGTCGTCGTCGTCGTCATTGTCGTCGAGTTCATCGTCCTCAGCGCCACCATTTGCCTGGCTGTTCACGGCCTGCGCTTCTTCCGACTGTTGCTTCAGCTTGGCCTCTCTCTTTGCTTTCGCTTTCAGGACTTTCGCATCAAGCTTTGCCTTCTTTTCTTGTCGCTTCGCCTTGCGCTTCTCGGCAATCTGCTTCCGCCTTACTTCAGGATCCAACTCGTCCTTTTTCTGGCGCTTGCTGTTGGTTTGCGACTCGACTTCTTTCTCCGCCTCACTCTCCGCGTCTTCCATTCCCAGCTCGCGCTTCCTCTTCTTTTCGCGTTCCTTCATGACGTCCAAAGCAGTCTTTTGGTTAGCAGGATCCAGTTTCGCCTTCTTTGCAGCCCGCTTTTCCTCTTTCGTTTGCTTCTTCCGGTTCCATTGTTTGTCGGGGTCCAATCCGTCTTCAATCTGTGCTCCATAGTAGTCGCGGGCAGGTGTCAGTGCGAGCAGCGATTCGAAAGCTTTGCTGTGGCTCTGGAGGCGTTCCTGTCGCTGTGTTAGATCTCCTCTTCTTCACATGAGCGCCGACTGATATCACCTCCAGCCCGTCCAAGACGTCTTTCTGCTCTTCAGCCATTCTGGAGTATTATCTGGGCTGTATCGAGGTGGATACGCAAGTCGCCGCGTTGTCGTCGTTAAACTCGACCTCAATGTTCACACCGAATTTCAATTTTCGAGTAGGGCAAAAGTACCTAGTGGGGAACTTATGCCGGTCTAACCGCATCAGGCGTTCGGGCTTCGGCAGCCGCATTATCGACCGGCCAACCGTGAACCAAACACTTCCGGTGCCATCTTTCACTTCTGCACGACTCCATGGCCTTCATATCCGCTGCAACGGTGATTTACATATGCTGACAACAGAAAAGAGCGAATCTTGCGGAGCGTATGGGCTGATGCGATCAGCTATTGTGATGCCTGCTGCTGCTCGTCGGCGCCGCATGGACATATAGTCCGTCTTGGGCTCAGCTCAGCCACCATATTGCCTCCTCACTCGTCGTAATCCTTGCGATTCGTTCACGGAGGTTTGCTGTGTGGGCTGCGTACAACCATCATTTGTTGCACATCTCGCACATTCCTCTTTGTTCTGTACGAACTTCACCATCCATCTTTCTCGAGACCGTAACGCGGCTGCGTGGAATAGTCGAGCGCGACTGCCTGGCAACAGGGAGCACATATTCGCTTCGATCGGAGACATCGAACCACGACGAATCCACCTTACTAGGTACACATACGCCAGGAAGCATGACATACGATATGGAAGCTACCATAGTAGAAGCGACTTCTCTCTCAGCCATCACCGACATTGCAGCCAATCCGCCCCGACATGCAGGAATTCCCCCAGAGACGCCGAGACTGCCACTGATACTCTACATTGCCCGAGTGCCCGGAAGCCGGGATGTCTTTCTCACCCCCATGAAGCCGCGTGAGAAGGTCGTCACAGCAGAGGATGTTGCGAGCTCCCTGTACTATATCCATGTCAATGCAACAGAAGATTATGAAGTGCCGCCGAGTCGACCGTCATCGGTAGACGCAGATGCATCACGTCTGTTGCCAGTACCGGAGGAGAGACTACGAAGGAAACCTGTGCTGCCTAGAAGGCCGATTGCACCTCCTAGCCCACCATATCCTCTGGACGATGGCCCATCACAAGTGCACTGGAGAACGCCCAGCCCGCCTAGGCATGGTCGTTTGGCACGTAAGCCGGTAGGCAGCAGCAATGGTAGCAACGGCCATGGCAACCTGTCAAGTCCAGGCCTGCCAGTGCTACGAAGTCGGCCACTGCCTTCGCCACCTGCAGATCAGGAACCACATGAACCATCTTTGCACGCTTACAACAAGCACCTCCTTCGCCGCGCCGAATCGAGTGATGAGAACAACCCATACACAATGCCCGTCTCGGAGCCAACGCCGCTGCCTATTGACTCGGCAGACCTCCCGCAGCCAGGGTCTCTGACATTGATCCGTCGTGACCCTGCATCAAGCGATCAATGGAATGTTGCCCTCATTCATGATCCGCCGCTCGAAGAGATCTCTTCTGCTGTTCTTCGTAATCCGACTGCCGCACAAAGGACCAAACGAAGCGGCGCGCCGCTCTTTTTGGACATCTCGAATCCTGCATATGCTCAATATCTCCCGGATGAGCGACCCGAGTCCCGTGTCAGTCAAGATACGACAAGCTCAGGAAACAGTAATGCACCTGATGGCGTCTTCCGGAGACGCCTCTATATGCCTGGCTCGAAGTATAGTGCGCACGAGTACAGTCAGCATGGCAAATCTGGATCTGTCAGCTCTTTTGACGAAGGATCGTCGTCACGCTGGACCGCGAGTCGATCGTCGTTGAATGTTTCCAGCCAGTCTTCGTATGCAGATCGAAGAAGTAAAGGCTATACATTCACGAGTCCTTGGAATGCGCGGTGCGAGTTCTCTACGGGAGTCTCGGGTAGGAGTCTGAAATGCCGACATCACTTACCTTCGATCTACGGGGCCACGACGGGCGTGGAGGTCTCGGAGCTGCGCTTCAATTTACCTACTGCTTCATCAAAGGTGGCGAATACTCCGCTCAGTGATAGGAGGTCTTCTTATCTTCCCGGCTTCCACAGGAGGCTGGACTCGAGCAGCGACAACGGCAGCGTTGATTTCGTGTTTGATGAAGATGGAAAGCTCGATCTGACACTCGGTCAAGAGAAAGCGGGAGGTGGCTTTGGAGGAAAGCAAGCAAAGCTCGGCAAGCTGATCATCCAGCCTGAGGGACTGGCAATGCTAGATCTGCTTGTGGCTGCGAATGTTGGTTTGTGGTGGAGAGCTTGGGGGAGATGAGGTGCAATTTCTGCCGACGCTGACATGACTGCAGAGAGTGCTTACAAGGTCAATTATGAGAATATGCATATACGATACAAAGAATCACACGAATCCTCACCCAGAATGGTGTTCAGGCAGGCCCCATTGATTCTCTCTCTGTCACGAGAAGAAAGTCATGATATCGCCGGGCTTCGCCTGGCAAGGCTGGCAGTGGTTTACTGCATGCCAAGACGACACCCTGCTAGTTTTCTCGCCTCTGTCCACCCACCTCGTTTTTCACACTTCTCAACGACATCGACACTCAAAACCGATGACTTGTCCGCTTTCATGCATAATACGCTGATAGTCTGTTACTATTTTGTGTATTTGATGCTGTTTCTGGCAGCGAGCTATTCTATACGAGGGAGATCCGCATACTAACCGTGGTTCTAGCGCGCCTATGTCTCGGTTTGTTGATACGGATCATATCATCATACCTCACCTGAGTTGTTCATGAGGTGGTGAAGGACGGTTGCAGCTGATGGCCACCAGTACAATGTACATATATCGTGATCTCAGCAGCTATTGCGCAAACAAGACACTACAGAGTGAGATGTGATTCCACAATAATTCATCACAAGGCGAAATTGAAAAAAACCGTGGTCAGAGTCTGCGGTGGCACCCGCATAGAATAGCGTCTTCCGCCAATGCAGCCTGCCGCTTGTATAAACAGAGCCATCCGATCACTCGTCGTCACTAAACCCGTACCGGGGTCTTTTAGTGCGGTTGTGCTTGTGACGCTCTCTCTGAAGAGCATACAGCAGATAAAGTAGATATACCAGCCACTTCTCCACGCGGACGTGTTGCACGCCTCACGTTTTTTACCTTCTTCTAATCATACCTCTCCTGATACTTCTCCTTTTCACCTGCGCTCGCTACCTCGTAGCATAGACGTACGATTCATTCAAAAACTACCACTCCAGTCTCGAAAAGACAAACCACCGACCGATCGACAATGGGCATCTACTCCCCAGCAGTCTGTCACCGACTCATATCAGAAAATCTCTCCGAAATCGACCATCAATGCTCTTTATGTCTGTTCTTGACTGGTCGAAGCAACACCGCCGCAAACACCACCAATTGTCAACACCGCAACAACTCGAAAATTGCAAATTCGTCATTTTCGCAATCGGTGCATACTCCTTTGTCGGAAACTTCTTCGTTTTATACTTGTTATTCGACTTTTTCGATGGGGTCGGGGGTATTATCTACTACTGCTAGTACTACTACGACAAGAACGAGAAGTTCTTTTGGTGGTAGTAGTAGTAGTCGCGGCAGTAGCTGTAGCAGGAGTTTTTCTTCTGCTTCTTCTTCTTCTTCTTCTTCTTCTTCTTCTTCTTCTTTTGATACGACGACGAAAACTTTCGAGCTGCCGATTTGCAGTGGTAGCATTTCGGACTCTTCTACTTCCTCTTTGAAGAAGAAGAAGTCTCTTCGAAAGGAACGACGACGACAACAACGACACGAAAATTCCTCTTTTTCTCCGTTACTTTTGCTCCGCCGACGTCCTTCTCCTACGAAACTTTCGCTGAGAGAGTTGAATTATCGACAACAACGGCAAGAGAAACAAGAAGAAGAAGAGGAAGAGGAAGAAGAAGAAGAAGAAGAAGAAGAAGAAGAAGAAGAAGAAGAAGAAGAAACCAACGAAGAAAACAGCAACGAAAAAGAAGGATCAATAAGCTATCATCATCATCATCATCATCATCAGAGCAAAAAATCCCCTCATTCGCTCCTACTGCTGCAGCTGAGAGAGAAGCAGTCGGAATACTTGTTGCAGAAGGTTTATGAGAGGCAGGTGGGGGAGTATTTGAATGGCTAGGTAGGACAGGATGAAAAGGAAGAAGGGAAAGGAAGAAGGGAAGAAGGAAAACAAGACAGGCGAGAGAGGTGACGGACGGGGATATGATAATGATAAACTACCTTGGGTATTATTCAGGTTGGAAGAAGATGGGGGAAATGATGTGACAAAAGATGGAATATGTGCAAATGTTATGATATGATGATTTATATAGATAAAAGAATATTAGGAGTAGAAGATACGGTAGGTTTGGGTCGCGTTGCGTTGTAGTAATTCCCGTCATTGATGTGATGTGATTTGATTTGATTTGATTTGGTTTGATTCATTTCCATCAAGCAAAGCAAGACTGGAAGATATAATTACTAAGGTAAGTTACCTGTACACATACTCTCTCTCCTAAAGAGGGATGGGTTTCTTCTTCTTCTTCTTCTTCTTCTTCTTCTTCTTCTTCTTCTTCTTCTTCTTCTTCTTCTAGGTGCACAAGAAGTATGTCTCATTGTGTGTCTGTCTGTCTCTCTTCTTCTTCTTCTCTCTCTCCCTCCCTCTCTTTCCTTCCCATGCGACATCCGTTAAGTTACAAGTCAGTACTATGCGGGAAAAGTTTCACAAGTTTTCGGTCCGGTCCCCAAAACTCCCGTTTCTTCTTCTTCTTCTTCTGTTTACAATGAATGATGCGATGTGAAATGCGCTTTTTTACACCAGAATCCCCACTGAGAGAGATAGAGAGAGAAGAAACCAAAAGATGATAAAAAAAGCTGCTCAAGGTGTCGTTCGTTTGGTCGCTAAATGTGTCACAAGATATCAAAAGAAAACATGCGGAAATGCAATGCAACCCATCATCGCTGTTACGATGCTCGTCCATAGTGGATATCGGGTAAACGTGGTTCGCGCTCCAAGTCCAGGTCTCGTGATACTGAAGAGCCACGACTCTGGTCTCGGAAATGGCCCTGGGCACCCATACTCGCCGCTCTCGCAATCAGATGATCATCTTCGTGGAAGATGCCAGGTGGGGTTTCTGGTCTCCCTCGCTGCCGCTCGACGGGATCGTAGCGGCCTCTCGCAGGCGCGAATGGCGAGGAAGATACGATGGGCGCAGCTTTGTACGATGTGTTTTCGTCGACGAAGGGGTGCTTGACATCCGTCATGAGCAAGCTGTTTCGTGCGTCGAGGGGGGTGAGAGCGTCGAGGTCTCGGTTCATCTTTTCGCGTTCTTTGCGGGCTCGTCGGTGCGGGTTTTCTTTGACGCAGGTGATGATGGCATTGACGGCGATCAATATCGCCAGAATGCCTGTCATCACGGATTGTACTACAATCAGGACGACGCCCGTCACAGTTTTGGTGGTCTGACTGAGGCCGAGCTCTTGCACGAAGACCAAGACACACACCACAGACAACACGCGCACTGTTTGGATGCTGATGTTGATCCACTTGCCGCTCGTGCGCTGGTAGGGTCTTGTCCACAGCAAGAAGATGAGCATAATGGCCTCGACAATCAGCTGCCCTGCGGCCTGGATCATGCCGTGACCATTTGCGCCGGCAATGATACACCCACGCGCAAACATGTACACAATCGTCGGCATAAAGATCCACCAGTATCCCTTCTTGTAATTGTCGTAGAAGAGCGAGTACTTGATCCAGAGGTCCTTGTCCTCATAGAGCTTCGACGCATCGCCTTCCATCTTCTTGGCCTGACGCGCGATCGACCAGATCTTGAAAGCGAAGAAGGCCAGGAGCGCAGTAAACAGGGCAAAAGTCACGCCCGCCAGGACCTTCGCAGCCCATGAGTCGCCACTCGTGAACTGATAGACACAGTACAGTGTCCATGATCCGTAGAGCAGAAGGACCAGGTTGGTAATTGCCTTGGCCATGCGCCACCAGTATCGCTTGCGCCAGGACTCGAAGTATGGACTGAGCTTTCCACATTGTGCCCAGCCTTCGAGGATCGCCTTGAACAGAAGGATCAGGACAATAATCGCTGCGACCGCAATAGCCCACACCAGCAATACAGTCATGAAAGTGTTGGACGACGGGATGCTGAGCTGCTCCACATAGGCCTGGATGCCGGAAACAAATTCTTGATCTTTATTGTTTGTTGCTGAGGTCGACTCATTCGTCGCACTGCCGCTGCCCCCGTTGAAATCAGTCGAGGTTCCGTTGATGGATGTCGTTGTGCCATCACGCGCCCACAGGAAGAGTGTATCCAGGGCACGCTTGGTGAGGCTGGAGTTTCCGGAGTCGTCCGTGTGGACCAGCGTGACATTGTTCTTCAAATACTCGTAGTTGTTGTGCGTGATGTTGCCTCCCGTCTTGGCTCTGAACTGATCAATGGCCGTCTGCATCTGGCCCCAGGGCACTAGCCCGGTGGAAAAGGCAAAGTTTGATGCGAAACTTTGGTACACCTTGGGGTACTGTACCGAAAGCATGCCGTTTATCGCCATACCCTGAAACCATCCGATGACCTCACCGAAGGTAGGAGATGGTGTAGATGCACCCGCTCCGCCACCGACAGCAGCAACTGCACCACCCACCGCACTCGCCGCGAGCGCAGCCGCAGCCACACCAGCGGCGGCATAGCCCACGACTGGCAGGTTGACAGTCTTTCCATTCGACACTGTCGACTGCACACACGCAATGTCTGCCCCTCCGTCCGCGCTCTTGACCTGCAACTTCACTAGCCCATCCAAGTCGGGAATGCTGAAAGCAATGGCGGGTATTTGGCTGGCGTATTCCTCTGGTACGATTTGCGAGCCTTTGCTGGCGAAAGATCCTGCTGGTATCGGACACAGCTGCTCAACATGTTGCTCCGACCCACACGGGTCCCAATCCTTTTCGTACACTTGTCTCCCATATGCTGTCACCACGAGGTTCAGCAGCACCTTTTGCTCTTTTGTGCTCGTGCCCGCAACGTCGAAAGTGATTTCTCTGGTATTTTTGTCGTAAGAAACGTCGAGAGCCTGGACGGAGACGCTGTCGGAGGTTGAACATAACGAGTAACCATCGGTCGAAAGCACATCTGCAGCGAGTACGCTGGCCGGCAGCGCACTGAGTGCAAGGGGAAGGAGAAGGTGGCGACTGTTCCGCATATTAGGCGATAGAGGCCTCTCGCCCCAGAATGAAAGGACCGTTTCCTTCGCTCGTCACGTCAAAGATAGTAGTCGGGTGGATGTTGTATGGTTGTATGGTTGTTTGCGTTGCACGGAGAAGTCGAAGGCAACGAGATGGAGCTCGTGTTCCAGACGCTCTTGGACCTCGATATCCGGTGTTTCACCTTTTAGCAAGAACCCCTGTCGGTGCTAAAAAGCACGCCAAAAAGGGCTTTATACAGGGACCGAAAACGAGGGTGAATGACCTATCACCCCCAGGTTAACGAGAGTAGCAGCGGAGAGCGAGGAACAGTTGTACGGACACGTTCTGAGCTGAATGACAACAAAAATAACGAAGCAGTTGAAAAAAGGAATACGAGACAGTTTGGAGAAAGAAAGGGTCGAGTGCCACGCAAGCTGGAAAGTCACCGCTTTTCTTGGGGAATGATTGGATGAGAGGGCGTCACGTCCCGTTTAGTGCAGGTTTCCGTGCTATGTTTAGGCTGCATTGTCTGCGGCCTGTTTCGCGCTCCAAGCAGCGAGGCGAGGCTCGGCTCCAATCTGTAATTCTGCGTTTGTGCGTTGTTCTTTGCTCTCAGACTTGCTGGGGCCTCTGGCCTGGGGGAACTGCCAGACTGCCAGACTGGGGGCCTGCCTCTGCGCCTGGGGATGGAGGCCCGTCGTTTGCATCTCGCAGCGGAGGGTGAAGGATGCAGCGCCAGACAGATGTGATCCCGTCTGAAGCTTCATCCTGCCTGCTGCCGGTCAGCCTGTTCACCCACCACGACTTGGAGGCGTACACTACCAGTGCTTGTTTGCTGGACTTGACACTCGTTCTGTTGTTCCGTGACGACTCCTCCTGGTTGCTGGCGCCGAAATGGAAAAGGCGCCGCGCCATTTGAGCCTCCCGCCGACAGTCTCAGCGGCTGTGGCTGTTTGGGCGGAGCTAGAGGGAATAAAGGAAAAGATGCGCAAGCGATGGGCGAGACTCTTGGCGTGTCCCACGGCGCGCCGCGTGGTCTGGTCATTGCCTTGGTGCCTGGATGCCTGGGTGGTGCACAGGAGGCTATTGTTGCCTGATGGTACCAGGTAGAATCAGTGTCATCGTCGTCGTCGTAGTCATTCTCCCTCAACAATGGCAGTGCTATAGACACGAGGATAGGTAGGGTCAGGGCAGCTGCCATCGAATATATTATATCCTAGTTGAGTCGAGGTTATAAAAGCCCTAAGGGGTACATGTACGGTAGTTATGGTACTTTACCTGACGGGAAAGATGGAGTCTGCCAAGAGAATAATATCTCGCGGTCATCAGCAATCCTCAGGCCACCACCACCAACACAACCTGCTCAAAGCATGACGCCTCATCACAACACTTGGTAGTTCTAGTTGTCCGCCTCGCCTCGCCTCGCCTTGCCTCGCCTCCGCCGTGACATTCATCCCCCCCGCTGGAGCACCATGTCGAAATAACAACAACTACTTGAATAACACAACTCCCCGTAGCGCAATATACCCGCGGCACGAGTGGGCGAGGAAACACCTTTTCTACCGACCGGACAGCACTCAACATGCCCAAGTTGTGGGCCATTGCTGATATTCACTTATCCTTCAAGTCGAATAGAGATGAATGGGCCAAGCTGAAGCATCGACAGGATGACGGCCTGATCCTAGCCGGCGATGGTATGCTCCCCGGACGTTTTCGTCCTACTAAGTTAGCCGCCAGGCGGGCACAGCTGACATAATAACAACAATCACGCAACAGTCGGAGAGTCCTTGGAGCATATGCAACTAGCATTTCGAAAGGCTACCCGGCGATACAAGCATGTCTTCTGGGTTCCCGGCAACCACGAGCTGTATACCAGCTCGCTATCCTCCCTGCGCGAGGAAGAAAGGCAGCTGCGCGGGGAAGCCAAATACCACGCCTGCGTCAAGATCGCCCAGCATTATGGTGTCCTGACGCCAGAGGACGACTATATGACCTGGGACTACGAGAATGAAGATGGCTCCGCCGGAAAAGCCGTCATTTGCCCCATTTTCACCTTGTACGACTACTCCTTCCGCCCTCCCGAGGTTTCGCGCGAACAAGCACTCGATTGGGCCTTGGAAGAAGGCATTCAAGCCTCCGACGAGACGCTGCTTCATCCAGATCCCTATGCGACACGTGATGCCTGGTGTACACGTCTCGTGTCTGAAGCCGAGATCAAGCTCGAGAAAGCGGCTGCGGCAGGCTTGCCCTTAGTGCTCATCAACCATTGGCCCCTACGAGAGGATACTGTATATATACCCCGAGTCCCCCGCTTCAGCCTGTGGTGCGGTACCAAGGAGACCAATGATTGGCATACGAGATTCCATGCAAAAGTCGTGGTGACGGGACATCTGCATGTCAGGCGGACTGATTGGATTGACGGCGTCCGCTTCGAGGAAGTGTCCTTAGGCTATCCTCGTCAATGGGAAGATGCCAAGAACGCCGGCAACGATGTCAATACGTTGATGCGAGAGATTCTGCCGGGACCCGTCACACCGGAGCCTGGTCATGAACCGCCAACCACTTTCCTGAGGCTGGGAGTCGAACAGAAACAGTGTATGTGAGGCAGGCGATGATTGACTATACCACAGCTTCGATCTCGGATCTCGTGTGCTAGGGCTAGTCGGTCTGTCCGTCGACGCAGTCGGGCACTCATTGGCACATTAGTGGAAGCAAGCGAGCACGCGCCAATCCTTTACAAGCTCTCGGATCGTACTCGAGGGCATCGAGTTCGCCTCTCTGTCGACACGGCAGAAGAGGCATACATCATCTACTATATCTCAGGAAACGGAGCCCAAGACAGCGGCTAAATCTGCTCCAACCGCTCTAGCTGGCCCACCGCCGACGAAACATCTCCCTCCGCCGCAAATATGCCATGCCCGCAGCATGGCCCAACCTCCGAGTTGGAGGTGGCTCTACGATCATCCCTTTTCAAGACACGATCCGTGTGCACTTCAAGCTTTGTACAAATTGAGCTCCGACATCATGGGGGTTACTGAGCTTGCAGATGATGTCTACAATCTTCTGTGGTCTGCCGTTGATGGCCGGCTCAGTTGGTAGGGTACTGCGCGAGCTGGCAGAGTGATCAGTATCATTTGCAACATGGGGCGGTATGCTCCGTGGCACTGCAGACAGAACTGTCACTTACTTGGCTGTGGTCATGCTATGGATGTCACCAAAGCTGGTGTGCTCGCTCTCTGAGCGTGAGTGCATCAAGGACATGCTGAAAGCTTAAGGACGCAGTCTCTGGCCGCTCGAGTCCGGTGCTGGGAAGTTGGGACGACTACAACAAGGGGATCGATCATACATGGCGCGCTACTTGCTGAGGAGTGCTCGAGAGCTGGACTACTATGATCGTTTCCACAACATATTCCCCCGGTTGAGCCTTCTCTGTGCTGACACCCTATGTGGGGCTATACGTACATTTCCACATATGGGCTGCCAGCTACAGGCCACCCGGAACGGAGGTAGTCTTGCCGCTGGCTTGTCCCAACGGGGCCTCACCTTTCCATCATGGCTTGCACAACCAGCTCAGGGATACCAGCCCTGGTGATCGTCGCCTCGTCAGTCACTCTCCAAGCTTTCCACTCTCCAGACACCGAACGACATCCAGTGCAGCTGTTGGACTCTGACATGGCCGAAGAGGTTCGCGGCTTCGAGGCGGAATCAGGGAAGTCTGGACTGACGTAGCCACCACTGCTTGTTCCTACCAGGCTACGACCTGGTATCTTCAACTACGGGTTCATAAGGCAAATGCAGTGATCCAGGGAGCACTCGAAAAGCTCGTGGCGTGATGAAGTCATCAGCGGCGGCATAATATCTCGCTCTGCTACTCCTTGTCAGTTTTCACCCACCAGACGGAGCCATGGAAACCTTTTCTGCTTGCAAGTAGAAATTATAGCAAACTTTCTCAGACGGCTGGTCCTGGCTTTGAGCTGCAGAATCCTTGCTTGCGGAAACAGGTCGGCCGAGATCACGTTCACAGCCAAGCGAGCCTGACCACCTACCTGACCTTATACTACATGTACTTCTACTCCACACCCCACGCTTTCCCCGTCTTCCACGTCGTTCCCATTCACAACAGACTTTCCTGCCGAGAAACTGCAATGAGTAAAAAGGTTCTTGGAGCTTCGAAACTGTAGGCCCAAGTCGTTCACATATGCCGCACACCAGGGACACATTCACCAGTCGGTTGAGAAATCTGTGCACAAGCATGCCCATGGCCTATGAGCTTATTCTCCTTTGAGCCAAAGTCTGTTAATTAGGATGGGCAGCCCTGTCGGCAACTTCCCATATGCATGTGATGGAAGTACCGTGCTCACTGCTGACATTCTTAGGCACCAAGGCACATACAATTGACCTCCCCAAAACAATCTCGTTTCATCTGTTGCCACGTTGTAGAGGCTTAGACACATCCACATCTAATAATGCTACGTTGCAGCTTTTACCTACTGCGCAGTGAGAGGTGGCGACTATGTTGTTGCCGATGGTGGCTTCACGGCTCCTCCTTGCATATTCTTTTTTTTTTCGGATGCTGAGGTTCGAGGACGGCATACCTACTGTATAGGCTTGAACCTAGACCGTGAACGAGGGCATATCATTCGAATCCGTCTATCCGCAGAAGCCTGCATTCCGAAGCGATCCTAGGAGAAGCCAGCCAGTTGGCCCAATTGGGGCAGAAAAAGAGGTTACTCACATGTCAATTGGAAAGTTGTCCCATCTTCATGCAAGGTAGCTGCTGAAGTCATCACCAGTTTGGGCGATGGGACAATTTGGATGGGTGTGCAACGGAGGCATGCTCATTGGTCTACCCCATTGATTGCCCTGCTACCCTGACAACACTCGAGCCTCTGAAACTCTCTCCTGGCGACTGTGGCAGCAATGCTATCTGCGGATATATACATCGTATTGTCGTCGAAGCGATGCTCTCACATCACCTTCCAGCGCCGTTTGGAGTAGTAGTAGTGACGGAACCACATCTAACATGAAAAGATGCCTCCCCTATCGCGACGGCGCACTTCTCTTTCCGAATCCAAGACCGATGGCTCCGCACAAGCGTCGAGCGAGAGAAAAGGCCTCGTCTCCCAAATCCGCAGCCTGTCGATGCAACAGAATGAAGAACAGCCCGCATGGATACCCACTTGGATGCGACTTCTACCACTGATCGGCATCGGTTCCCTCCTCGTGGCCACGAGCTGCGTCGTTGCATCCATGGCCCTACTGGTAGGCTCTGATGGCCAATCCACGGAGACTTGGCCCTGGTCACCGAGTGTATTCCTGGCCATGTTTGCCGCCGTCTGCAATACCACTGTCCAGTTTGCGCTCGCCCAGGCGGCTCCTCTCGCTTGGTGGTACTATGCCTCTCGCGGGAACACGCTCCAGCAGCTGCACACTCACTGGGAAGCGAGTCAAGGATTCTTTCGTGCGGTCATGAATGCTCGCCACGCGAAATTGGTCGCCCTCGCCACCATCTTGTCCGCTTTGCTCGTGATTGATGGCCCACTGCTCCAGAAGGCATCTTCGGTTGTCTCCAAGACCCAGACGAAGCCTGCCACGTTACAAATTCTGCTCTCTCCAGAATTACCTGCCGGATGGTCTGGGATTCGTGACAGTAATGGCATTGAGCCGAGTGAAGCTGCCAACCAGGTACTGAATGAAGACTTGGCCAATTCCACCGTGAGTGGAAATATTAGTGGCTGCACAGGTAAATGCCTTGCCGCCGTCCGTGGGCCCGGTATGCTGGTCCAAAATTGCACAACCAAAACGTGGCCCATTACTCCGGAAATGCTCTCCAATAGCTCCTCCACTTGGGGCTCAGGTTACAAGCCCCGGAAAATCTCCCCCAAACCTGTCTTTGCAGTGCAACTCTACGAGAGTTCTCTCCGCCCCAACTTCACCGGCCCCGAGGAAATTGAACTTCTCGTCGGCATTGCAAACTTCACCAACTGCTCCGGCCACTACGACGAAGTCATCTGTACTCTCGTCCCCGCCATTCTCGAATACGACATAATCATCAAACACGACATCGTCGACCAATCCACCTTGCGGTCCGGCAAATTTCTCTCCGTCGCAAACAACAGTTTCATCAACTCTTCCGAACCCATTGTACCTCTCGCTTTCACCTCTTTCGCCGCCTTTCTCGACCCGCAATTCTTCTCCAACGCCTCTCTCGGCCCCTCGGATAAATCCGCCGACCGCGCCGGAAATATCAGTGTCCCTTTACAAGATACTTTTAATGTCTTTTCTCTCAACCACGCCCTTCACACCGAAGTCTGCGAATCTGCTTTTCGTGACCCTACGGAGGATATTCTCGCTCGCTTCAACACTATCATGTTTCGTGCTGGCCTGCAATCCGCCGCTTCCACTGCTGCTAACAACACCAACAACTCCACAACACCACCACCTCTCACCTTCAACCAAACCATCCCAGCAAACCAAACCTTAACCCTCAACGTCTTCCACTCAGACCTCAAATGGTTCGGAGCAGCCGCGCTGATCGAATTCCTCGCAATTCTCGCCGTCGGACCCATTTTCTACGGATATTGGACTTTGGGGATTAAAATCTCTATGAGTCCGCTCGAGACGGCAAAAGCTTTTGGTGCGCCGTTGATGGGGAATGTGAATTCTGCGACGGGCTGCCATGGAATTGTGAAGAGGATGGGGGGCGTTAGAGTGAGGTTTGGGGCTGTGGCGGATGGGGAGGTTGGGGAAGAGGAGATGGGGAGGGAGGGAGAGGGAGAGGAGAGGCCGATGCCGGTTTCGGCGAGGTTGGCGATTGAGGAGTGGGAGAGGGTGGTTGTTCCTGTGGGGGGGATGAGGTTTAATAGTTGAGTTTTTTTCTCCGTTTTTGGATGTATGGAATTGGTATAGCTTAGATATACATGTAATGTTTTTTTCTGAATGTCTGAAGTGCGTGCGTGCGTGCGTAGGGGTCCTCAGGTGGGTTATTGTTGTCGATATTTGAGCAGTGCGCACTTTCGAAGTCGGACTCGGTGAGGTGGTTAGTACGGGGGCTGTCTAAGGTATGTATATTGCGCTCGTTCTATCTTCGCTATCGTCGACTATATATTTGAGTAAAAGAGTTGTTTGGGCACCCTAGCTTGCTACTAGTACCTAGAAATAGCTCAAGTAAGAGAAGTATTCCTTATTACATATAGTTTATTACTAACTTACTCCTTAGTAAAGCTTTACTATCCTCGAAGCAACTTCACTCCGCTCCCCGCTATACTTTACTCTCGTCGAAAAAGATTACTCTCCGAAAAGGAGACAAAAGGTCAAGTTATATGAATTATACCTACCTAATCGGGGCATCTTATAATTACTTTAGGTAGTTCAAGCTTATAATAGTTAGGTAAGTAAGTTCCCTATTCAGATAGGATTGTTTCCGAGTAAAAGGAATTCACAAGTAAAACCTACCTAGAGGGACAAATTAAAAAAAGGTCCTCTTTCTATCTTCTTCTTCTTCTTCTCTAATTACAACATCCTCAAACAAACCTATAACTTCTATACATCCGTATACTCTCTCCAAGCCCTCGTTCTTCTACATCTCTCCTAATACAGAACTGATCAGCACTTCCACCAACCACCACAAGCGAACAACAACGCTACCTATATCAGCTTCATGAAGCATCACCGCTATATCCAGCCCATAGAAAAAACCCTTCACAATCCGACTTCTCCGCGAACAAATCTTCGGTCAATCCCTCAAACTTGTCCCTAACACGACAGACATCAAATACCACACCCCTCTAACTCTGCATTTGTTCTAAACCCCCCCCCCCCCTCCTCTCTCTCTTTCTCTTTCTCAACAGTAGACGCTATAACCCTATTATACCTACACCTCCTTAGCAACAAGACTTCCCTACCCAGGCAGCAATTCAGCCGTGGTTTTATCACTACCTTTACAATTATTACAACCTCTACAAGATACATCCTTCTCCTCCCCCTCCCCCGAAAAAGGCTAATTTACTCATTAAGCCTCCCTAGCAGCCCCTCTTCTTGCTGGAAAAAACAATATTTCATCGCGCGATCGGAAAATGACAGTCTCGCCTATCGATGCGCTATTGTGTTGTTGTTATTGCAAGTGACGAGTGAAGCTTTCTTTGGGGGTTGGTAGTGGTGGTGGTGGTGATAGTATACGGAGGAAGAGAGTCTCATTGGGATGAAGATGTCAGGTCATGGAAGAAAGTTTATGGAGAAGAGAGGGCGGAAAGGTGGGAATTTTTGGGGATGGTGGAGGAGGGGGACTTTGGGGAGAGGGAGATGGGAGATGGCGAGTTAGTTGGGTGGGGGTTTTTCATCTGGGGGTTTGGCGGCGATTGTTGCGGGGTTTATGGGCTGGTGGTGTTGCTCGTAGAGGGGTTTGTTTTGTTGTTTTGGTTTGAAGTGAGTGCTGAAGCAAATTGAATAAAAGCTAGACGTCCTACAAGCCAACTCAGGGAGTACCTTAGGATATGTACAGGTAACCAATGAGGAAGCACAAGAATGGACATTACACATTACACGAGTACCTCAAGATAAGCATGCAAACCACAGAAAAAACATCCAATCTCCATCGTACTTGCCGTCTTGTGAAATGTAAAAAACCCCTTTCTCCTAATTCACAAGCCTCACCATAGGTATATATACTCTACCAAACCACCTCCCAAGCCGAGTGGACACCGAACACCGGATTCCATGGATTGGGTGGCCACCACGCCCCCGCCGCCGCACCAAAAGGACGACGTGCGCAGCCCAGTTGGCTAAGGCTTCTCGCTCAATCGTATTAGACCATGCTGTCCAGTAGTAAAGAGGGTTTTCGCGGGCAAGATTGCTGGGATTGGAGAGCAGAGGAGAGTGCGATAGAGTCCACCCAGCGAAGACTCTCGCTTGATCGCATCAGACCACGCTGTCCAGTAGTAAGAAGGGGTTTGGCGGGCAAGATCGCTAGGATTCGAGAGTAGAGGAGAGTGGAGTGTCGCAATACCGAGAAGTGCGAGTATAGCGACCGTTATCAGCTCGTTTGCGAGTGTCTTTACCCATAGGGAGGTTTGAGATGCAAGCAGTGCCGAGGAATGGATTCGCGTAGGGCTTATTTGAACCTGAGACAGGCGGCTATGTCGGGGTGGCAAGTTTCCTATTTTCCCTACCACTTGATACTTATGGAAAGTGTCGATTTGATCTGTTATAGCGGTGATTAACTGATGAGCATGACATGTAGTATACATTACTATTGACACTTGCTTGGAGAGTGTAAGATATGAAGGAGTAACGAACGATCAAAACAATGCTTCGATCTCCTTGATCCACGGATCTTCCATGAGCTGTGAGATTGTAGGGCGTGCAGAGGGCTCGTATTGTAATGCTCGCTGCAAGAATCGGATCGCGGACCTCGCTTCGACCATGGTCATCTCCTTTGATTTCCCTGTCATGAACATCGTCTCCAGCGTCGGAGCGATGTAGACTTCTGCCTGCGGTACTGGGTCGTCGCTGACATCTGTGCGGGTTATTTCCATTTTGGAGTTGAAATACCTCTGTCCACGAGGCCATCGAGAAAATAGAGCTGGCGGTAGAGGTCCAAGTGTGCCGGCCATCTTCAGAAGGTGATCATCATTGGTCTCGTCATCGGTCATCACGGGCGAACTTGCCACTGCAAACAGTGGAGTACCTATCAACAGCTCAAAGGCAATGCAGCCAAAGCTCCACACGTCAATAGGGTGGTCGAACTCGAGGTCCAGGATCACCTCTGGTGCACGTAGCGCGAGCGGCACGATTGGCTGTTTAGGGGGGTCGTGAAATGGGAACGCAGCACCGAGATCTGAAAGCTTCACCTTGACTGTTGTGGAGTCTTCAACATATTCTCCGAGCGGAAAGTCCTCGCAGATATACTTTGGATTGTGCGATTGCTGCTGCTTACTCGGTGCAACGCTCGTCTTCGACATTGGATGTTTCAGCTCTTCTTCTTCTTCATTTGCAAGGTCGGATTGGTCGAGAGTCAACAGGAGATTGCCAAAATTAATGTCCCCGCAGGCAATGCGACATTCATGCAGACAATATAGCCCTGTCAGCAACTGCTTCACAGCCTGACGCGATAGTTCGTAAGGTAGTCTAGGGCGGGCGCCAGAACTGCTTCTGAACAGGGTCGTGATATCTGGTCCCAAGGGCGGAAAGGTCAGGCAAAGATGCCTGCCATTTGGTCCGATGTGCTCGAACTTGTCTAGCAAGGTAACAATGCAGTCTTGGGCGAGATTGCGCATCTTCGACTCCAGCAGAATCTCGTGCATGCGGAGCTCCTGATCAGCCCGTGCCGACTGAGAGCGTATGATCTTGATGGCGACCAAATGCTCACAGCTCGAATCTCGAGCTAGCCACACGGTAGAGAAAGCGCCGTGTCCCAGTTTTCGAATGATTAGATATCTTCCATTTTGCAGTTTGTCGCCAAGGTGTACTGGATGTAGCCCTCCTGGACCGTACTGCTCGAGCCTTTCCGCGTCCAGTAGAGGCACATAGCAGGAGTCAGCTGCGAAGGAAGAGTCGTTTTCCATGTATGCGACCACGGCATCGATGAGCGGCCGTTGATGATGATCGAAAGAGGATTGGAGGCAGGCACTAGGTAACCTACCTGCACATGACTCGCGCCCCATCATGTCTTACATAAGCGTCACGGCTTCATGATGCTTCTGGCATTTCTTGTCCCTCCACTCGGCCACACATAGTCTACCCTAGGTATGTATGGGGCAGAACATCATTGCACGCATAGCGTACATAGGCTATGCGCTCCGCCATCACAGACTCTTTGAGCTGCCACAGCCTGGGACACATAAGTGGTGAGGAAAAGCCACGATGGCACCGGATCGATAGCGTACAGCTTGTAACCAGTATGCTCTTCCCCAAGCACTCCCAGCTATCCAGACTACGCCAGTATCGTCCGAAGCAGCACCTCACCGCCCAATACTGGTGCCAAAAGACTATGAAAGTCGGCCGTGGTCAGCATGCAGACCAGCTTGAGTGCATGTATTCTAAGACAGAGGCCCGAAGTTGACGTGATGGAAGATTTCAGTGATGCAGTAGCCGCTTGAACAACGAAGATGCTCTACCTCCTATGTTATGTTCAGCGAGTCATTGCCCATATCTGAAGACTGACGAGGATGTCAGCCAGCATGGGCGCCACGGGATCAGAATGCATAAGGCAGTATTCTCTACGTGCCTGGAACTGCATGACTTGGAGAATAGATCGAGAACGGCTTGAAGGCAGTGCTTCTGCTGAAGGTGGTACGCTGGAGACAAAATGATGCGGTAGAACCGCGCAACCTTGACAGACTTTTCGGTTAACAAACCTAGGAGTTAAAAGTCGAGAAGAAGCGAGGATGCTGTCGATGAGATCGTTTGCTGAAGCGATGGAAAACCGACAGCCGCTAGCGTCCGTGGAAGCGAACCAATGGGAAATAAAGCGCCAAGCCCACAAATCCATCGCACCTGGCCCATCACTTTCACTATTCAGCTTCAGAAGTTGAACACTGTTTCTCCATCACACCCATCGACAACACCGCCGATATGCCTACCCGTCTTTCCAACACCCGCAAGCAGTATGTCCACCTTTGACCTCTTGTGATGCGCGAATCCAGCGACACCACTTCCCAATGGCGACCTGGCGCGACAACGCAGACTCGCTCATGAAGCGGTATACTAATTTTCTTCTTCTCCTCACAGCCGCGGTCACGTCTCGGCCGGTCACGGTCGCGTAGGCAAGCACCGAAAGCATCCCGGTGGTCGTGGTCTTGCTGGTGGTCAGCACCACCACCGTACCAACATGGACAAGTACCACCCGGGTTACTTCGGTAAAGTCGGTATGCGATACTTCCACAAGATGCAAAACGGATTCTGGAAGCCAGTGATCAACCTCGACAAGGTGAGTAGCCGTGTATGTGGTGGCATGAGAGACGCGGCGCCATGCTGATCAGTCGTGTTCAGCTCTGGTCGCTCGTCCCACAAGAGCAGCGCGAGAAGGCTCTCGCTGGCGGCAAGTCCGACACTGCCCCAGTCCTCGACCTCCTCCCACTCGGATACAGCAAAGTCCTCGGCAAGGGTCGCATCCCCGCCATCCCACTCATCGTCCGCGCCCGCTACTTCTCCAAGGACGCCGAGCGCAAGATCACCGAGGCCGGTGGTGTTGTCCAACTCGTTGCATAAGCGCTTCACGAACGATCAAAAAAGCATGGATGATGGAAGGTTCTGATGGCTGCTGAAAGTCTGGCGTTCAAGAGGAGAAAATCTTGCACAGAAGCGGCATGGACATGATACCCACGGACACCTCCTTCCAGCGTGGTAGCTGAGAAGTGATTATGCAAGTCTATAGACAAAAGCAAATCATCTTCTGAACAAACCTTCTGACATCCTCGCTCGAGGATGAGCTGTTCCAGTGCGCATGCGTACTGCTGTCCCTCACGTCTTTGCGTACGGCGAAGCGCTGCTTGAAGAGTCTCACACCTCTAGCTTCGTGGCACTTCCGACCTGCGATGTCTGCTCCCGCGCTGTCGATCATTGTCGTGCGCTCGTCGGGAGAGGTTGCAGCCTCGGCCAAATCTGTCTGTCCGATGACTATTGCTTCTTCATATTGACCGGAGTTCTTCTCCACACTGACTACACGTCCAGCCCTCGGATTTTAATCACCAGAGATGCTCTTCGCTCGTCATCAGCTCATCGGCTCATTCGCAGGTGACTGGAGATGATATTCCCTCATAGCACGTCTACAGCACTGTAAGCGACCTCAATTTGAGCTTCCAGCTGGTCCTGCCGCTGGACGGAGCAGGGCCTTCCTCCGGAGTCGCAATGCCATACATCATGGAACGCTACTACCGCACTCATCGCTGTATGGACCACGACTCAACGTCCTCGATAGTGTAGTGTGCACCATCCTCCTCCCTGAACTTCTCACACCTAGCGCATCATCGTATTATCTTCATAATCATGGGCGCCACATACTCCTTACCGAGTCCACCACCTTACACGGGACCCGTCTTCCCCCCGAGCAGAACCTACGACATCATCTCCCCCCACGGCAGCACATTGGCCGGCATATACGAAGTCCGCGAGAACGGAAGACCTCTCTACTACACCAATCTCACGCGAGCGAAATTCGGCATCAACATCAGCACCATTCATCGTCTGCACGCGAATGGCTCGCCCGGAGAAATTCTCGCGGCCTGTCGAGGCTCGGGTCGCCATTCGACTCGATTTGGTGTCTTGCTCGGTGATCCGTTTGTTGCGGGTGCTACTAAGCTGGATAAACATGGCAATCAGATGTTGAGAGCTAAGGAGAAAAATTTTTGGCCCAGGATTAAAACGAGAGGGACGGTGGGGTATTTGAATGAGGCTCGGGTGTTCAAGGTGGGAGATCAGACGTATCGATGGGAGCGGTAAGTATTCCTCTACTTGGATGAAACCCACATTTTTTTTTCGTGGGTATTTGCAATGAGATTGAGGAGAAGCCCGACATGACTTTTTTTTTTCTTCTTCGCTTTTAGGACCGAGGATCCGCATTTCATTGGGAGTGCCGACACGTATTGGGCGCACTGGGCGCTCTACAATGAGAATGAACACCCTCATCAGGTTTCCGCAGTCTACGTTCACATTCTCGAGGAAACTGCTGGCGGGAAATTACATGTTGCGCAGTTGAACCTCTACGCAGCATTGGCTCCTGAAGTGGAGGTCATGGTCTTGGCTGTCATGGAAGGCATTGAAAAGCTGCGTGGACCCAAGGGTTATATCCCACCATCTTCAAGCGGAAGTCCGGGCGGAGGTGAGCAAGACATGTCATGTCCATCTTTTATACTACATGTATGCTCATGCTAAAAAAACTACTTTGATAGGTCCCTCGAGTGGTGGTGGCGGCACGAGCGGCGGCGGCAAGTCGAAATGTGCTTCACCATTCTGCAAATTCGATCGCTAACATTTATTTGCAGGAGGCGGTTGCGGTGGATGTGGTGGCGGCGGCTGCAGCTGAGCGAATAAAAGACTCTTTTTTTTTCTGATCCTACAGTTTCGCCTCATCAATACTGAGCTCTGAATCGAGTTCTGTCGTGCACAGAATGCATGTATCTTTCAAAGCCGGTAGTCTGAATTCGTGATTCACTTTTTGATAATCCTCACTTGCCAGCATATCGGTGAAATGATGAATGGCTGTTTCACGCACAAACATGTTAGCACAAACATTGAACTTTTTTTTGAACAACCCGCCTTGGTTTTCAGGTTTCCACATGTCCGTGTAGAAAGAAAGATAGAGGGGAGAAACCTACTCGGATAATGCGCCAAAGCCACCTCATCCCACCACCCATCCTGATGATCTCCTTCTCCTTCCTGCCTCTTTTTCTGACTCGTCCCCTGACCCCCCGCCGCCACCACCACTTTCCCCACAATCTTCGCTTTCCCTCCCCTCCTCTTCCCAATACTCTCTCCAAACGCCTTTCCATATTGCAAATAACTCTCATGTGCCTCTTTTCCGGGCCAAAAAGCTAGTAAATTCAACATGCTCACTGCCCCATTTTGGCCGGGCCTCGAAGAGGAGGAAGAGGAAGAAGTCGAAGAGGAGGAGGAGGAAGAGGAAGAAGAGAATTTTTGACTCCAATCTAGTAAATCTGGGGATAATTCTAATTTTTGACTAGAGTCTGCTAGGAGAGGATTTTGAAGGGATCCTGTAAAGTTCGGAAGAGTGGTATTGTTCTCTTGAGGATATAAAAGGCGAGAATTCTTCTGTGAGAAATCTTGTAAAAGCGAAGATGGAATTCCTGCTGTCAGAGTCCAGGAATTTTTTATCCAGTCTTTTCCGAGATAAGTTTGTGGGATTTTTGGTGGAGAAGGAGAGGAAGAAGAAGAGGTAGAAGGGTCAAGGATGAGAAAGAGATCCCACGTGGTTTCGAGGAGTTCTGGAGAGAATTTTTCGGGTGTGATGATCCATCGGACGGGTTTGGCTGTGATGAGGGGTTTGACGGGGTAGGAATTGAGGGCGCGGAGGTATTGGGAGATGGAGGTGTTGGGGGCGAGGGAGAGGAGGTAGAGGGTTGTGAGGGGCATGGTGGAAGTGGAGGGATTATTTATGGATGATGATTAGGGCGTTTTGTTGGTTCAAGAGAGAAGTGGTCTGGATGGGAGAGGTGGAGGGAAATGTTGAAGGACTAGTGAGCTGTTGTATATATATGCTATTACATTAGTGGCGCGTAAGAGGCGGATATAAGTGTATCTCGATGGGGGGTAGGAGGTATCCTCCAACCTCAAGTATTACCACCTCGAATTTAGTTCTGGAGGTGACGTTGTGCATGTCACTGAGGTACAGTAGTGTTGTCCTCGGCAATGCAGATCAAGCCAAGACGCTTGCAGACAAGGTTCATTTCTTGCTCCTACTTCACGCGTCTGCTGTTCATCGGTACATGTATACCGTCTTATACCATCTTGACCATTGGAGCTTTCCACACCTAGATGCCTCTGGTCAGTATAAATTTGACTTGTATCAGGAACTCGCTCGCCTTACCATGTTCCATATACTCCTCATCAAGCCGGAATGACGCGCTTTGGTGTACTGGATATCACAAAAGACGCACATGGCCATCATCACTCATATCTCGACAATTGGTTCTCTGGCAATCTCAAATCGCCTGATCCCGAACCCGCTGCCGCTGTAGCTATCGTCTTCGTTGGCCGTGTTGTGTCCTTGACCTTTGGGCGGCGCTCTCCTGCAACTCACGGAGGTGCGCCTCGGCTGCTCGAAGCCTTGAATGGAGATCAGGTTCAATATTCGTATCAGGCAGTTCGTACACGGCCGTGCTTGGTGTTATTGCGGGTCTCGGCTCCTCTTCAGCCTCTTCTATATGAGTCGCAAGTGGCGCCCTGAAAGCAGGATAAGTCGTCCCCCTCGAACCTGAGCTCGGAGCTCTTGCATTTTGCGGCTGGCAGTTCGAGATATTCGTTCGCGTTGTTCGCGTTCGTAACACACTTGGGTTGTGCTCTGGCCGCAAGCTATTCGCATGGCTGATGACGGGGTTGCCAGCAAACATCAATCCATCAGCAAGCCTACTGGGCGTCCCTGCAAAATCCTCCACTAAGCTGCCTGTACTCCCTCTGCGAGGACGTCCGGGGACTTTGTTCCCTTTGAAGGAATTGCCAATCTTATTGAGCGGTGCCATGATCTTATCAATGGCATTTCTGGTCTTTGCTATCAAGGTCGGGGGCTCCCTGAATTCCATGTCCGAGCTATACTCGGCAAAGTGGACGCCTGCGGGACCAACTGACCTTGCACTCACTGGCTGCTTGCCGCGCGATCCAGTCGCCTGATCGGCCATGCTTTGGAGTTGCTCCGGACTTGGTAGACCACCCGCAATACTGGAGCAAGAAGTCCTGGCTTGGACCGATGGTGCATCATTGGGCGAAGCATGTCCGGCTAAATGCCTTTGGCCGGTAGAACTGAAAACCCAGCCTATATCTTCGTGAAAGGATGTTCTGCTCCCGTCACGATCTATCGGCAAAGGGAGATCCAAGTCTTGTGACGACGCCGGAGGCTGGGCATGCCTGTACTGGTCTGTGACGCCGGGAGCTACAGCGCGGCGTCCAGAATCTTGCCGTGTCCGACCTCCGAAGTCGTCGTCGACGTTATACTTCTGAGCATCGAAGGACTTATCACAAACTTTGCCTTCCATAGCTGTAACGAAATCTTCGCCCACAACGGAGATTCTTGCAGTACCGGTCGGCTTGGGATTGGCATGTATCGAGCGCTGCCTATCATGCCGGTCACTGCGTAGATGACGTTGATGATCGTCGTTCCTAATCGGGGCTTTACCTTTCGAAGACCAGGACGTTGTGGGCTGTTGCGATAAACGCTCCCAACATGGCACTTTGGGGGTCGACTCTCGAGCTATTGTAGCGTCAGGCCCTTTCCGTATGTCTGTTCGAGGCGAGGATAGACTGTCTCGAGTCTCGAGAGGCGCCCTACGACTGGTTGCACCAGGATAGGCATCAGTCGCCTGGCGAGCTGCCCTTATGCTCGCATTGTTTCTGTCCGACATCCGCGTACTGACCTCCGGCTTGGGCCCAAAGGGATCGGGCCTCAGACTTCTGGCGAATGTGGATTGCCTGAGCTTGGGATGCGCTGTAGACGGCGGGTCTCGTGCTCGAGGCGGTGGAACACGTGAAGTTGAGCGGTCGGCCCTCGCCGACAGTGGTTGATATTCGCGCCTACAGGACCCCGGTTTGGTTGAGATTGAAGAGTCCGCGCTGGCTGTTCGCCGCCTCCTCCGCACGGTACTTCTGGACCTCGACCTCATCAGCCGCTTCTCATCAGTATTCATAGCTCTAGCCATCGCAGTATCGGGACGCCCTCTCGGAACTCTCGAGGATGACGGACCGGGACGCCCGACCGCAGACCATCTTGGCTGTGACATGGCAGCCGAAGCGCTATATGGACCTAGCGATGGCTTCTGTTTGGCTTGCCAGGATGTCGTTTTTGTCGAGTACAGTCTTGCCAGGACGTCCGCACTGCGCTTGGCTGTGGTAGAGGGTTCGTCCTGATATTCGCGTTGTTCGCGAGCGGCCTTGGGCGTGCCGTTCGCAGCCATTGTCAGACTGTCTTTTCTCGGATCCTCTGTCAGCCAATTCTCCGGAGGCGGAGAGAGAGCGCGTCGATATGGCTGTAGCGAGCTTGGTCCGGATCTTGTAGGCATCGGAAACTGCTCGGTGTCGGGCTCACGGGATGATATCCTACAGGCGTTACCATTTTTCTGCGAGCAGGACTGCTGTCCTCGTCTGGACTGGGCGTTCCATGAGCATCCGGTCATAGTGGGATCGTCCTCCTCTTCAGGACTCGTCACTTGCAGAAATGACTGCTTCCGGACAGCAAGTGCAGGTCTGCTCCGTGGTTTCACATCTTTTTCGGTCCTCACTTTCTCTGCGTCGGTATCCGTGGCGTCGGTATCGCTCATGGCGACCCACAAGTCATGAAGCTCTTGAGCTGCGATGTCGTCCGGTATGTCACACGAAACAGCAGCCATGACTACCTGCTCCGCCTGCCGTCTGAGATGGCTAAAGAATTGTTGCTGATTCATCGGTGCGCTATGCCCCGGAGACATCGGCATTGTGGCAGCGAGGTTCTGCTCATCATACTGCTGATGGACATGAGCATCTTCGTTGCCTGGTATGGCGTGTCGAGCCGCGATGCCGCTGCTCTGCGCGGCAGTATTCCCATCAAGCATCACTCTGTCTCCCATCCGAGACAAGATTGTAGCGCGCACGTCAACAAGCCAATGCTGGATGTCCTCAGGCGTTGCAGGACCGTTCTCTTCGATGGACTGCGGTCCGGGGGCAAGCGGATCTTCGCTGAGGAGCGGCGCTAGGCCTCGGACGGCTGGTTTCGCAGCCGCACTTTGTAGATGCGACTGTACTGCTGCGCGATCTTTCGTCGACATGCTCCGGGCCACCGTATGCCTGCGCGTGTGACCGGCGGCACCGACTGCGTCGCCGTAGCGGTTCTCGTACAGTCGTGGGTCGAACGACTGCTTGCCCTTGGGATTGCTTGTTCTTGTAGTAGGCTCGCTGACTTGGAGATAGGATTGCCTTGCAGACCCAGGAGCGGCGGGTGCGGTATGCCCTGCGTATGCGTCAACGACCTCTCGCGCTTTGAAACTGACGTCTGCGTCGCGATTGGTGACAGCATGACCGCCACCGCCACCGACACCGACGCCAGTTCCGACTGCCACAGAAGCACGTCTCGCGCTCCGCTTCGGCATCGTCATTTGCTCATCTTCATCAAACATGTTGGCGTCCCGATGCTGCGACATGCTGCGGTAAAATCAGGTAAGGACGCTGAGTGGAACAGGAGAGGGAGGTTTGGAAGCGGGAGATCAAGATGCCTCGAGAATTCTCCTCATGCCAAGGTCGTCACCACTGAGCGCACTCTGCCGATATTCGCCTCTATTCCAAGGCCAGATAATCATGGACGTGTAGAGTGTAAGTCCCATGGTACGTGGTTTCTATGACGAATAGATTGCACATCTTTCAAAAAAACAGAGTGCTGCAAATGGGTCGCTCCGGATGAGATGGCACAACTTTTTGATTATAATCGCTAGATACAGGCCTTTTCCACGATTCCAGATCGTAGATATCCCTCTCATACTGTACTGCACGGCAGTATCCAGTAATGTACTGCAGTTTTGGGCTACATGCCTATGGACAACTCCCGCCCAATCCGAAAAAGCATGCTTGAACGTTCCACTTCAAGCTGCTCGGCACGTCAAAACTTTCTCGACAAGCAAGTGCACTATGCAACTTTGCACCTCAATTGTTCTCGAAGTATTATTGCGAGTTCGTCTTGATGCGCTTGATGCTCTCTGATCTTGCACCTCACTATCTCACGCACTATTCTCCCGAGCAATGCCTGCATCACATGAACTGTCCGCCCAGCGAGCATGGATGTCATCAACGAAAAATGTGCGAGGCTCGGAGCCTCTGACCGCGCGCATGCGAATGCCGCTGAGGTTCCGGAAGGTTGGCGGGAAGTCCACCGGTGTCAGCTGACAGTTGCGGTAGCCCTCGCATGCTGGAAGCGTGTAGTTCTGAACATGCGTTGGCACGTCGTCTTTCATGGTATCATTCCAGGTGTAACCAGTGACTTCCATGGTGCATGGCGTGCTCTGACTATCGCAACCGAGAGCAGCACTGCGAGCATCAAAAAAGAAAGCTGGGTTGCCATTATGGTAAGGCCCGTCGGCAATCTCACCAGGTTCGAGGCCATTCTGCAGTGGCGGTGCAGGTCCCGCCTTGAGACCAGTGCTGTTCGCCAGAAAGGCCGCGACGTTCGGTGGCGACGATGGTGCGAAAGGCTCGACTGGCTGTGGAGCATACACATATCCACCCGAGAACAGCATGTGCTTGTACGGTCTGATGCCGAGTGGAGGCTGCTGGGTGATGTCTGTCGTACCGTTGCCGCTGTTGGGGACTGTGCCATTACTTGTGGAGTTCTGGCGCTTGTGAAGTCTTACACGACGGCCAAAGTTTGGCAACGAGTCGAAGTCCATTGTGAAATTGCCCTGCTCTCCACAGCTTGCAATCGGGCTAGCGGTCGTCGGACTTGAAGGCACCATGAGAGTGCTTGTGATGAGAGAGGTAGTGTTTCGTGAGGTAGGCGACCGACTCGAGAACGGGCTCGTGGAGACGCTGGACTCACTTGAAAGGGACGTTCTTGACGCTGTCGTGACCTCAGTGCTCTCGCTGGATGTTATGCTGGGCTTCACTTCGGAGCTGGCGACAGGAGAGCTTGGCAATGCACGGACCGAAGAGGAGCTGCCAAGCGCAGCAGACGTCTCGGAGGATCTCATGGAAACCAGATCTGACGAGATCGTTGATGAGATTAGATCGGAAGTCCGTGAGGCTGCGGCGCCAGTATCGATAGACTCACGAGAGGCGCTTGGTTGTGTGGTGCCAGAAAATAGCGTATTCAGTCCTGATGATACCGTGTTGCGGGAGAATGAAGAGCGATCAGCAGCAGCACTTGAAGTTTGGACAATTTCTGTGGTAAATCCATTCGTCGGGCTGGTCTTAAGGCCCGATAGCGCGCCGGGGCTTCCAATGAGGGTTGGTGAAACAGACACACGAGTGAAAATGCTATTAGCTGACGCGCGAGGAATTGTGCTTGGGGTGACTCCGTAGGTGGTGCCATCAACAACGGTTAATGTCGGTGTAGATGCACTGCGAATCATAGTGATCGTGACAGTCGTGCCCAATCCAGAGGAGACAGTTGTGATGGTGTACACCGCATCACTTGAGCTGCCAATCGGAACAGTCGCAGTAGCGAATGTGCCAGATTGGCTGCTTGCCAGGGGAGAGGTGTATACCCGCGAATTCGAGCGGGAGATTTCATTTGTCGCCTCTTGACTACTGGCAGCTCCGATAGTCTGGTGGATCCCATCTGAGGGATCGGTTACAGTCCCAGTCCCAGATTGACCAGAGGTCAGCACAGAAGTCGCCAGAGTAGTACCGTTGGACAACTGCGTGCTCATTGCGGCTGCTGTTGGGTAGGTGGAAGGCAATCCTGCTAGAGCACTTGAAAAGCTGATGCTCGTGCTGTATGAGATACCCGAGGTGCCCACCGTGTAGCTCAACGTCACTGGCGCACCCGTTGGGCTAGAGGCGACTGTATAGGAACTGGAACCAGGAGGCTCGCCAATAGTAGCCGTGACCAACTGTGTACTGGTGGATGTCGTGATGTCGTTATGACCAAAATAGACCATCCGAGTGAACCTGGTAAATCGCGGTGACGCACTTGGGATCGGAGTGGACGCAGCAGCGAACTGAGTGCTCGAGGCGTTCCAGCCTGCACTGTTCACTCCAGTGAAGCTAGTACGGGACGATGCAGCAGGCAGTGATACTCGAGAGAGCGATCGAGTGATGTAATGTGTGCTGGTCAATGTGGTCGTCAGCGCAGAGCTCAACACGCTGAAGGTTGTCGAGCTGTATGCAGGCGGCGTAAATGTCGTCAATGGCCTGGACGCCTCTGAAGAGGACATCATAGAGCTGCTTGATGTTGGCGGCAAGGTAGCCGGCATTGGAACTACGGCCACAGACGTCGTGACAATATCCAGAGAGGCGCCGCTGGAAGGCGCTACGCCATTTTGCCACACAGTGCTGCCGTCCGTGACGTAGAAGGAGTACGAAGGGCCACCGGTAGAAGTGGTTGCGGTCGTTGATGTAAACGGCGAGCTTGCTGTGACGGTCGAGATGACCGAGACGGTAGCAGTCACGGTCGTTGTGGCGGGCGTAATCGCTGGTGGCGTCGATGAGCTTGCAATCGCGGTGACTGTGGTAATACGGGACACAGTAGTGGTAAAAGTGGAAATGGTCGAGTACAATGTAGGGACTGAGGAGCTCTGAGTGGTGGCGACGGTTTCTCCTGGCGCGACCGAAGCAGGCGTTGTAGATGTGATGGTCTCCGTGAATGGTATAAAGACCGTCGAAGTGGAACAAGCAGCAGATGCCCTGGTATTGACGAGTAAGTATTCCACCATGACACTAAGACCACCAAAAGCTAAAGTAAACAAGAGGAGTATGCAAAGGAGGTCGTGAAGGTTCAGGCGTTGAGCTGTTCGCCAGCATATCGAGGAAGAAATCTTTTGACTGATCCAAGTCGATGCGATCCACTGTTGGGCATGCAAAGCATGTTCACGAGGTGTTCGATTCCAGTTCTTGTGCTCCTTCCATTGGTGTCCAGAGTTGGCCCGTGAGTGTTTATTCCATTCCTGATGTATTTCCAGCACTGAGTCTCTTCGGGCGTCGTCATCCTGTTTGCGGGTGTGTCGGCTGGGTGGCGCGCGGTCATTTACGTTAAGTCTGACAGTAGGGACTGAGATGCTAGTGGAAATCGACGTATCTTCCGGCAGACTCGGGTGGACGACTGTGGTGGACGCGTGGTCTCGTTGATGTTTATTTATTCTTCGCTTAGCTCGGCCTTTGTTCTGTTTGGCCATGATGAAGAACTGCCAATGTATGCTTTGCAAGATGATCGTAAAGACTCGCTTGTACCAGGTATGATTGCAGTTGTATAGTGTCCCGTCCAGAACCATCGTGGACTTCAGAAATGGTGTCCATATCCGTCGCCATCGTCCGCGGGTACCTTCCAGACCGGAGAAGGGCAGGAGGGATTCAAGGCGTGAGGTGGTGCAGTGCGGTGTACTTACCCAGTGGTTCGGTTGGCAACGTCGTCTTCGAGCAGTGTCGCATTCCAGTACTTGCCATCAGCGACGGCGGCGACCGCAATGGCTGCCATCACAGCGGGCTGCATCCTCATGGTGAGGCAGTGTTGCCCTCTGGCATGAACGAGGGGCTGAGATGAGCGAGGTGAAAGAGCGTGTGTCGAGACAACGAGGTCAAGAGCGTGTGGGTGTGAGAAAAGCGACGAGGTAAAGAGCGTGTGGGTGTGAGAAAAGAGACGAGGGAGGTGAGGAGGAGGTGGTCGGTTGAGGGAGAGAGGTGAGGTGGTGTTGTTGTTCCTGCTTCAACGCCTCAACGCGAGGAAGTCGCGCTAGACAACTAGCTTCCTTTTGCGTTCACGTTTCCTGAATAGGTACGGAAGGAGGTAGGTGAATGTACCTACCTTACCCTAAGGTACGTCTTGAGATCGATCAGGTCAACCTCAGGGTATTGAAGATCAGATATAGTTAGGTAGGTAGGTGGGTACCTGGGAACGACAATACCTACCTTATGTACCTGATACCTCCCTTACCTTACACACACACCTCACTCTTCTTCTCGGTGGCCACTGATACCAATTGAAGCCTTCCATTGCCACAGGCAGCTGGTGCTTATAGGTAACGAGCGCGCTGATCGGAAGCCGATAAGGTAGGACTCTTCCTGCAGCAGCAGCAGTGTGAAGGCCAGGTATGCCTTAAAATGACCTTCTCTTCCTCGATCAAGTTGCTTTCGACCTATAGGTACGCAGATGGCTGCTCGAGAAACCTGCAATCGTGCGCTTGCTACGACCTCGAGGATATCGGAGAGGTTGTACGAGCCAACTCGCACCTTCGCATCCTTCCTTCATATCGCTCGGGCACGACTGCGGACTAGCACGTTCATGAAGGCCACGTCGGGGGGGCATGGTCGAAGAATCTGCGATCTGCTCATCACGCGAAGCCGACGCATACACTGTATCTTGTGCTGAGATGGGTGCTCTTGAACAAGCAACTGTCAAACTTGCAAAGGTGTCCGCGCTGTGCAATATCCAGCGCTTTCGTAGCCGTGTCATGTCTGTCTTGAGTGGAAGAGGCTCACACCGTGTGAAGAGTGTGCCTTTGTGCCATGTCGATGGATGACATCTGCAATGCTTGATCAATACATGCATATATCGGACTCTCGGTATGTCTGTCCATGCCTGCGGGCAATTGTACTCCTCCAACAGCTGTCGCTGTTGTTGTTCTTCAGATACCTACGCCGCGCGTGCTGACACGTCGTCCCTATGTCTCCCATTGTCACCTTATCTCCATCATGGTCACATGGTCCACGACTTGTCCATCTTGTCTCTTTTCGTGGCGTGGCCCATCCCACGCGTGCCCACCATAACCCGGTACTGCACGCGGGAGAGCCTTCAAGACATGAGCCCGATGATGATCCTATAGCTCTCATAGCTCATCATCATGGGGCTATGACAGCACGACCTCTCACCGCATCTCGGCCACGAGTAAGGTACCTACTAGTGGTGGTAGTAGGAGCAGCGCTCTTGTCGCTTCCTCTGAGCTACAGTGTCATTTCTTGTACCTCCCGTTTCTCGCTTCCAGCCCAGCCCAGCCCAGCCCTGTCCTGCTCTTCACTGCCCGTCGAGGTGAAGACAGTGTGAAGAGAGTTCCGAGACACAATTCACCGTTTCTACCTGACCGTAGTGCTCTTCTGAATTTCATCAGCCGTCTCCAAGCGACGCCGAGATTAGCAAATCTACGCCGGCCGGCACGCGAAAAAGGTTCCGTCCTCGATCCAGGAACACGAACACGGGCTGTCCGATTGATGAGAAGTTTGAGAAGTATTATATCTGACCTGACCTGTACTATAAGACTGCAGTGATGCTATACTAGGTAAGGCCATCCACCACAGAGCCTGCAGATGGCGCAATCATTCCCCTTCTGATCAGTATAGTACATGCTCTATCAGTGAAAGATACCGACGTTCACTACCAACCTTACCTGACCTTACGGTACCCTCCACTTCGGTACTACCTGACCGTTCACCGTCGCGGGCGGGCATTCCCCCTACGGTAGTTTTATCGGGGCCCGCCGCCAACGGACGGACTCACCCCGCAGCAGCTTTCGACTTGACGCACGCACATGCAAGCACGAGGTCAGCCTTCTTTCGAAATGAGTAGTAGCACACAACGCCCACCACTATCTTTACTACATTCGCCCTCCACCACTCCCACCCCGAACCGGTCGCACCACCGTCGTTCTTCGCCTCGTACACGCCGCTCCATTGACGCCATCGCGAATCTGAGTCAATCCGCCAGGATGCAGGCGGAGCGAAATGGGCTCCCGATAGGCAATAGTGGCCAGCGTGGTGGTGGTGGTGGTTACGGGATGCCTCAACGCATGGCTCCCAGTCCGCCCAAGAACAAGAGTACGCAGCCAGCGGTGACGGTGGGTGAAAGAGATATCATGGGGCCTAACTGACTGGCCGACAGACACGCAACATGTCCCATGCAAGTTCTATCTACAAGGGCAGTGCCAGGCCGGGAAAATGTGTCCTTTCTCGCACGACATTGAGTCCACAACACGACCGGCGCCCTGCAAGTATTTTGCCAAAGGTGGCTGCAAATTCGGACGAAAGTGCGCGCTGCTGCACGTCACGCCAGATGGAACCATTGTCAATCAGCGTTATCCGCAGCCTTCCCAGTACATGACACTGCCGCCGCTGACCGCCGCATACGGGCTTCCACCACCGGGCCTACTAGCCCAAGGCCTCGAGCAGAGACCAAACGGCGACGTTCCACCCGACTTTGATCACTATCAATATGGCCCGCAGAACGGGCACGATATGCAACAACCCGACGTGACGTACACCTCCGCATCGCCCAAATACGGCACACCGCCGACTAATGATCGCACTGCCACCTCTCCCACACTGAAGGGGCTCTCTGTGCTGGATGCTCCTCTTCCCAACAGCTTCGACAGCAACGGCGTCTCGTGGGCTGCGTTACATGGTCCTTCTGGCGCAATGGCCGCTTCCGTGCCCTCTCGGTTCGGCGTAGACTCGCCTCCTTCATCACTGCCTCGAAAATCACAGCTCGGGAATTCTGCAATACGTGACCTGCACAACTCTGCATATGGTGGCATGGACAATGTGATTGCAGGCCTGGGCTCCTCTCCACCTAGTGGGCCTGATGAGCCACTGTCTTTCGCAAAGAGACCACTCCACTCGAGTCGACTCCGCTCCTCGGGAGGCAGAGGTATGGGAATGGTTGCGGCCAGCTACGGTGGCTTTGCACCCACGCCATTCGACGATTGGGCGGAAGACGAGGAGGGTCACTCTGATCGGGAAGAAGAGCTCCTTCCTTCGAGTCTTCACGATCTGATACCGGAAGATCGACCTCGCAGAATATCCCGCACCCTCTCCGGCCATGGTACTCCTCTCGACAGCAAGGTCGGTAGTCCTCACTCGTCGAGTCCCTCGCGCTACAGCGGAGTGTTCGCACGTACTGCTATGCAGAACGGTCTCGGCCATGTTGGCTCACCCCTTCGCGATTCCTCGTTCCCCACATCACATCCAGCCGGTGCTGCTGGGCTGAACGGGGGAACTGGTGACTTGAGCCCCAGTATCGGTAGTCCCGGCAGACTCAACCAGGCAAGCATGAGCATGCTCACCCAGGAACTTGCAAGAACTCGGCTGGAAGCTGCACGAGGTGGGCCTAACGTGCCCACGAGAACACTATCGAACGGCTCCACTGCGCGTGGGACCATGGACCGCAATTTGAGCAGCACCAGCATCAGCCAGCGCATCGACGAAGAACATGAGAGCGACACACTCTTCGACATGGATATCGGTACGGACCCCAAAACTAATGGCAACACCTTTGGCGCCATTGGCGGCGGACGGACACCCAAGTAGCACTGTTCCGCGATCACGCTTTCGATTCCCGAAGCGCGCCGCCAGACCTCCAAGCGATGTGCGAGTAGACATTGCTGGACGTAGCTCCGATGGGCGCAATTGCACGACGTGGACTGGGCTTCTGCTCTCGGCGTTGGATAGCTGGCATGATTTGACTTGTGCGCGAAGCAAAGGACGGGCGTTTCTGGCTATGGCATTCGGCTACTGTGACGTGGCGCGAGACTGGCGAAGCATCAGGAAAGTAAGATTAGGAGCACGATTTGGAGCATGATGACGCATATGCCGGGAGGGGGCATTGATGATGTTTTGTGTAGAATGTGGCATTCACTCTACTTTGCAGATGATGGTTTGATACGTTTGAGCGAAGGCGCAGGCGGATGATAGTGGATTCTCTATGGGACAATGGTCATGCTCTTCTGGGGGGAGCGGAGGTACCTTCTTCTCTGGGGACTTGACCTTTTCACGGCGTTGATGTGATTCTGAAACGACTAATGCTACATACTCACTACCTACCTTCCTACCTACATAGACCGCGGGGAAGGGGATCATGGCCGCTCTGCGGAATATGCTTGAATAATAGAAGGCCTTTCTTTCGCAGCAGCTTGACATGTTCATTCTTTGGTACTGATCGTTATTTATCTTACTGTTGAATCCGTTCGTGGAGAGGAGAGGAGAATACGAATATATATCTTAGTACGTATATACTATATAACATCTCTGAGATACCTCTAGAGACGATATGATAAGAGAAAGGAGCTGAATCACCCGCTATTCGGGAGAGGAGCGTGCCGTACCGTTCAAAAGTGGGTCTGTGTGATCACCTCCTTTCAAGTCCAGATGAACCGGAGCGTATGCAAAACAGCATCACGATTTGTACCCCCCTTTCCATCATTCCCAACACCAAAAAAAAATGTATAGTTCCCATTTTCGCGGGTGACGAAATATCAGAGTCTAGCTTTTCCTATGCAAACACAATGATTTTTTATTTATCTGTGTGATTGTGGCAGATAGTGGTGGCAGATATTCATCTAATACCTGGGCCTGGGCCTGGACCTGTGAAAAGCCTTGCTACATACCTGGTAGGCTGGTACATGTATCATGTATGCGAGCCAGCAAGCAAGCAAGCAAGCAAGAGATAAGACCGGGAGGTACAAAGCTTGCTCTGTTTCTTCTTCTAGGTATGTCGCGCGATAGGAGAATTGCCTTGTGTATACCTTACACATACACATGTTGGTTTACACACTTACTTTGCCAGCCTGGGTGATAAGGTGACTGTGATAGCCAATGGTCGAGCAAGAATTTTCTTTTTGTGTCTCTGTGGTACTTACATGTTCCCTTGTTCCCCCCCTTCGGCGGCAGTACAGGGTAGGGCTTAGAAAAAGGTTGTGCTATGGCTATCGTAGATAGGTGCTCGATTATTTCAGAGCTGATATCCTGAAAGGTCAGCGTGAGCATGAGCACTGGGGGTAGGTCTTTTTTGTATCCATCTTCCCTTTCCATTCTCTCATTTACAACTCCACTTTGCTGTGCCCACCAACCAGCAACCACCATGGAGCGAACCACAAATTTCATCAAGAGCCAAATCCCATCCAAAGCAACCCTCAAGCAAAGATGTACATCTCTCCAAAGCTGGCAACTTCCCAAACAATCCAGCGCTCTCGCCCCCGACAACGTCTGGACCAACAAAGATATGGATCCCTCGCCCCCTCAAGACCAAACTTGGACCATCTGGACGTGGATCGCCTACTGGGCCACCGACTGCATTAATTTAGGAACCTGGGAAACCGGCAGTTCCATCATCGCCGTGGGTCTCACATGGCGTGAAGCGATTCCGATAATTTTCGTCGGAAATCTCTGTGTAGCGATCCCGATGGTATTGAATGGCGCGATTGGAGCTTTTTTACACATTCCTTTTGCGGTAATTGTGCGATCGGGGTTTGGATATTACTTTGCGTATTTTGCGATTGTGTCGAGGTCGATTTTGGCCATGTTTTGGTTGGGGATTCAAGGGGCGAATGGGGCGAAATGTTTGACGGTGATGCTGTCTTCCATTTGGCCTTCGTATAATGAGATTCCGGATCGCATTGGATATGAGAGGCAGGGGATTTCGTCGCAGGGGATGATTAGTTATTTTTTGTTTTGGATTATTCAGTTGCCGCTTTTGCTGATTCCGCCGACGAGATTGCGTTGGCTGTTTGTTGTTAAGTTGATTGCGGCGCCTGTTACTGCTATTGCGACTATGGCTTGGTGTATTCACAAGGCGGGAGGTGGAGGACCACTCTTTGAGCAGAAACCGACGGTCAGTGGTTCGACTTATGCATATCTCTGGCTGAGCTGCATGTCGTCTGTCACCGGGTCATGGTCTACACTTGCTTGCAATATCCCGGACTTCTCGCGCTATGCAAAGTCCACAAAAGGACAATACGTGCAACTCCCAGCTCTCCCAATCATTTTCACTTTATGTGGCGTGATTGGCGTGGTCACTACTTCGGCGACGAATGTCATCTGGCCTGAAGATGGATATTTGTGGAATCCTTTGGATATCATGACGCATTGGCAAGAGAATGGACACGGAGGGCGAGCGGCTGCATTCTTCGCTGCGACTTCCTGGTATATTGCTACTGTTGGTACGAATATTACGGTAAGAAGCTTTCACCACCAAATTGTGAAAATGAAATGGCAGTATATGCCATTTCCGGGGATAAAAAGAAAAGAAAATAAGAAAAATAACTACTAACCTCTTTCTCTCTCTCAAAAACTACAGGCCAACAGCATCTCCGCAGCAAACGACCTCACAGTCCTCTTCCCCAAATGGATCAACATCTACCGGGGCTGCATCCTCGCCGCCATCATCGGAGGCTGGGTCATCGTGCCCTGGAAAATTCTCTCCTCAGCAACCACATTCCTCGCCTTCATGGGCGGATACTCCGTCTTTCTCGCGCCCATTGCCGGAATCATTTGTTCGGATTTCTGGCTTGTCAAAAACCAACATCTCGACGTACCCGCTCTCTACAATCCACGAGGAAGATATCGATATTGGCATGGAATCAATTGGCAAGGTTTTCTCGCGTTCTTGGTGGCTGTGTTGCCGAATCTTCCGGGGTTGGCGGAGTCGATTAGTGCGAATTTGAAAATTTCCGAGGGTGCGAGGAATTTGTATACGATTTGTTGGTTGTATGGGTTTGTGTCGAGTATTGTGGTGTATGTTGGTTTGCATGCTGTATTTCCTGCGAAAGCGAGTTTGGTGGAGAGGACGATTGATGGGGTGGAGGTGGTGAGTGAACGGAAGGAGTATAGTACTAGTCGAGAGGGGAGTGAGGATGATGAGGAGAAGAGTCAGGGGGGTGAGAAACATGTGGAAAAGGTGAGAGTTCGGGTTGAGCAGGAAGAAGATGATATTAAACCTGTTGGACATAGTTGAGCTGGTTATGAATGATAGTTGTATTCAAATTTCAATAAACCTAATGAATAAATGAATATCACGACTCTTTTCATCTGATATTCACTTCCGTCCCTCACTTTCTCACTCTGCCAAGACCTGCCTTGCCCGAACTACGGACCGAAACCGAAGGCGGGCAGCAGAACTCAATGTCAGGGACATCCACTCTGACTTGCTCAACAACTTCCAACATTACCACGAAAAACCGAGAATAACGAGAAATCAACCACACCTCACACAAACACACAAGGGAAAAGGAAAATCAATGGCTTCTACTATGGAGTTGTTACACTCGCAAAAAATCGCCTTTATAGGTACGTAACATACGTGGTGTCCCTCACTCCCATACCATACCCCCACCAGCACCATGACCACCATAGAGACCATCACTATAAACACTCCCCCCCAAAACTAACATGAACATCTCTTTTCTTTTTCCCAAATCTTTCCACAGGAGGAGGCAACATGGCCTCAGCAATCATCTCCGGCCTCCTCTCCACCTCCTTTCCCGCCTCACAAATCACCGTCTCGGAACCCTGGGAAGTCAATCGGGAGAAGATTTCTGCTATGGGAGTGAATAATACTTCCAACAATCTCGAAGCTCTGGTGGGTAGTGGTGAAGGTGGAAAGAAGGTGGTAGATTTTATATTCTTGGCAGTAAAACCACAGGTGGCGAAAGTCGTGTGTAAGGAGATTGGAGAGTTTTTTGCCGGGAATGGTGGCGAGGGTGAGGGTGGATCATCATCATCATCATCATCATCATCATCATTACCGGTATTGGTGTCGATTGCGGCGGGAATTACGGCAGAGTCGATTCGAGGGTGGATTGTAGAGGGAGGAAAAGAAAAGGGAAAGGAAGGAGGATCGTTGCCGGTGGTGAGGGTGATGCCGAATACTCCTGCGTTGTTGGGTGAGGGGGCGAGTGGATTGTATGCGGGAGAGGATGTGAGTGCGCAGCAAAAGGAATTGGTGACGGCGTTGTTGAAGAGTGTGAGTCGGGTGGTGGAATGGGTGGATCGGGAGGAGTTGTTGGATGTGGTGACGGGGTTGAGTGGTTCGGGACCGGTGAGTGGAAGTTTTTTCTATTTTTTCGTTATTTTTTCGTTATTTTTTCCTTCTTCGTCGTCGTCCTCCTCCTTCCTTCAACCCATTCCCCCGAACCCATTCCCTTCTTCTTCTTCTTCTCCTCCTCCTCCTCCTCCTACTCACACCTCCCCCCCATCCAAAAAAACAGGCCTACTTCTTCGCCCTCGTCGAACACCTCATCACCAGCTCCGTCCGCCTCGGCCTCTCCGAATCCCAAGCCACGCGCCTCGCCACGCAAACCTGTTTTGGTGCAGGAAAAATGTTAGTCGAATCCACCTCTGCGGGCAAAGAATCTCCTGCGCAATTGAGAAAAAATGTCACGAGCCCGAATGGTACCACGCAAGCTGCTTTGGAGAGTTTTGAGGCTTCGCGTTTGGCGGAGATTGTGGATCGCGCTGTGAAAGCTGCTGCGGATCGGGGGGAGGAGTTGGGGAGGACTTTGGGGGGGCAGTAGATGGATTTGGAGTTTTTGGGGGGACCGCGGGTTGAGAATGGGATGGAAAGGAAAGGGAGGACGGGGAGGTGGAGAGGCACCAATGTATCAAAAAAAAGTGTCATGTTGGTAGTATACATCTACTACGCCTCTTTCTCGCCTCACCACTATGCAAAAAAAAAGAAAAGAAAGGCTGAAGATTTTTCTATTCCCGCATTTCCCAAAGAAAAGCAATACCCTCCCTCATCCTCGTCCATCCTCTTCCTTCTTCTTCTTCATAAAACCAAAAGAAAAGAAAAAAGAAAAAAAGTTCATCTTCACCTCCCACAATTTCCCTGCTTAACCTTCCACTTCTCCACCCTCTCCTTCAACCATCCACTCATCCACTTATCCTGCCCATCGCCCAATTTCGAATGCTCCATAATCTCTCCTAATCGAATTTTGAAATCCAAATAACATTTCCCCGTCGCCCATTTCCACTGCACACATTCGTCCGGGACCTTCCACGGATGCGGTGCTCCGCGTCTCTCACATGCCAGACGACAGTTTTCTGCACTGTCGACTGCTGCTCCTGTGATTTGGTCGAGTGTGGCTTGATCGTCGCCAGAGAGTTGGGGGATGTTGGGGCCGGCGACGCCGATGCCTCGGGTTTTGGGATCGATTTCGATTTTGATCCATTGTGCATGATTGTCCCATTCTTCGCGGTCGTCTCGGCCCAAGTTTTCGATGTTGGGGTAGATCATTTCTTCGAAAATGTCTTTGTAGAGATAGGTCTGCTTCCAGGATCCGCCGTTGACTTTTTCGACCCAGTTTTGTTGGAATTGGTACAGTTCATCGACTTGGTTTTCCTTGACGTGATGCCATGTGATGGGCGTTTTGCACCAGAGCTCGGAATCCGCATTGCCTGGTTGGGGTAATTCCCAGGGTATGGTCAATGGGGATTCGCCTTGAATCATCGGTCGAGCGCTGGTGACGTGGACTCCCACATCGGCGAAGGCGTGTGCGAGGACAGCGTCGCCGCAACATACCTGATCCGTATGGTCTTCCCAGTATTTGTCGTAGGCTTGGATACTCGTCTCGCCGGAGTCCTCGAATTCGGGCGTAAAGTTCTTGCGTTTGGTTTCGACTTTTTCAATGGCGGTGCGGCTCATGATAATTCCACTGCCTCCATGGTTGAAGGTTGAGCCATCTGCGACGAGCATTGCCGGAGAACCAATGAAATGGGGTTCAGAGGGGTCTTTGTCACGTAAGAAATGGATGAGGTTCAGCCACGAGAGCGAAGTGTCTGCTTCAATCATGACGAACCAGTCGATAGTATTGTGCAGCTCGGTCTGGGAATGTGACCAGGCTTTGTGGATCATGGGTAGGAATTTCCACTTGTCGAGGTCCCAGGCATCAGGGCCTGCAAGCTTGGAGGGATCTTGCCCAGACGCATGGTAGAAGGCAATGTCGTTGTAGAGGTGGAAGGATGAGCGGTTTTCTTTGGTGGTTTGTGTAACCAGTTCCAGAACGTCGTAGACGGGTACGGAGCCGATGGTTTGCTCCAGGTCGGAAATAATCATGTAATGTGGAATGCATTTGAATGTACTTTCAAAGTGCATGGGAAGACGGTCGTAGATGGCCGTGGCTCCCGTCTTGAGGAGAACGAGAATGTTTTCGGCTCCTGGAAGATGGAGGCAGTCGTCCCATGTTTCGCCAGTAGGGACTGTGTCGTGGCTGGATGCGACGGGTACCGGGCGGTGATCGACGAGGAGCTCTTTGTCCTCGGTATGCGCGTCGACGGTGGCGGCCGGAGTGTGATATCTGCTGGTGTATGTGTCGAGTGATGTGCTACTTCGCGAGTACCATGTCCCGCAGAGGATGAAGATGGCAAATGCTGCAGCCACGCACAGGGTGGCCCATCTGCTCAGTGGAAGCGGGAAGCCGCGTGAAGAGGCCACCATGGTCGCAAGCTTCTCCATCATGATAGATCGTGGCGTGGGAGAGGGAGCATACTGCGGACTGCGTGGCGCGATCTGGTGTGAGTGGTGGATGCGAGGTTACCAAATAGGAGCTTACCATAATTCAAGCATATCGACGCCATTCTCCGTACGGCGTAGTTCAGATTGTTCGGCAGGCATGTGCTCAGTCGAGGTGCGAAACGGTGGAAGACGGGTTCAGAAGGCGAGGATGGGGCGATGTTATTCCCCTAATCTCCCGGGCGCGCGACCCTGGTATAGTGCTGATGTTGGACATGGGGTCCATCGGCCTATTCGAGTGTGTCGGCAGTCCATACCAACTGCTTCCCTGGTTGGGTTACGAGTGCGTGCTTGCATATCCATGTGTGGATGCTTCGGTCGACAGGGTCTACTCTGAGGTATATTTAAAAAAGCGTTCAACCGGGCAGAGGATGATCCCTGCACTTCGGATCTGTCACCTGAAATTGGGTTGCGTATGGAAGGGTACTCGTGTTCGACGTGTTGCGGAGGGGTGCCCGTCGAGAGTACTGTTCATTTCTGTCAAACACACACATCCAGCACACCAGCACCGCAGCGGATCGCGAAACCCATCTGCTCAAAGCAGGTTGATATTGGTATCGGTATGCTGTGTTACGCATGAGCGGCGTAGTCCCTCTTCCAGATTGCGTCAAACTTCTCCTTGTCGACAGCGAAGTCGCGCATATACTCCCATTCCATCTCGTGCATTCTCGACCCACACAATACTAGACTGTGTAGGGGCCTCCCCAGATCTGCTTGCGCCAGCTCCTCCAGCGTACCTGCGACGATCTGCTCTCCTTCGCTACCCAAGCGTGCCACGCCCACCGCCAACTTCTCCTTACCACACACGTTTTGATTCCGCTTCTCCTCCACCTCGAGCATCTGCTCCGCGCACTGCGCTACCGTCATAAAGCGCGGGGGCTCGTAGACAGTCTTTCCTCTCGCCAGCGCCTCCAGATTGGGCTCTTTGACCTTAATGTCCAACAGCACGAGTGTGTGAAGTCCGAGAGCGGAGTTTTCAGCAACACGATCGTAGAAGCTGTCCGGTTTCCAGGTGTCGGTGAAGAAGACCATAGAGACGGTCTGGCCAAAGTTGTACAGACTCAGTCCCGTTGCGCCCACGGCTGTCAGGATGCTGGCGTTCGGCAGCGTCCTGTACGGGATGGGCGGGTCGTTCTGTCGACAGCGCAGAGCGAAGTCGGTGTGTGTGGTGGCACTGAAGGGGTCACCGACGACGAGAAAGGCCACGTCCTTCTCGGCGGCGCCGTCGAGGATGGCGTCGGACTGCGACTCGACCATTTCGCGGTCGGCGACGATGATGGAGCGGCCATAGTAAGCTTCCTACAGTCGTCACGCCGATCAGCGTGTGTCGTGGCGGGTATGCGGTAGAGGTTGCTGCTTCATACGAGCTGCTCCTTGTCGACGAGGAGGACTGCGGTGTATGCTTCGAGGTACACGCGTTCGGCGCGGCGCACGATTTCGAGGCCTCGTGCGCTGATATCGCGCTCGTCGGCGAGTCCCAGCCCGATAATGTACAGCATGTCTACTGCGAGTTTACCTATAGGTAGATATGTACTACAAGTAGCCAGAAGAGAGTCAGTCAGTATACAAGACCTGGAGAAAATGGAAGAAATCGATTCTGACAGCATCCGGTCTCGGCTCCGCTCCCGTCTTCTTCAGCCCTATGACCTGCCAAGGCACGCGCCAATCGACTACTGTACCTTAGCGTGACCGTGACAATACCACCTCCTGCTTCCACATTCTTACATCGGATGACCATTACCGCCCTCTCCTTGCCGCAGAGGATACGGCACAGCACGGCACCAATATACATAGAACACTACACAGGATAAGCCCACAAATCACTCGCAAACATGGCCGACACCAAAGCAAAGTACCGCACGGAGATTCAGCAGGTGTGTACACACCTCATGTTCCCCCCGTCCCGATGCCTCTCAGAGTCACCTATGGTAGACGGTCTCTAATATGGTCCTCGACGTGTGTAGATGATGTTTGTCTCCGGCGAAACGGGAGACATCTCCCAGGAAACAACATCCATGATTGAATCCATCGTGCAACAACAGGTCATGGAGATGCTGAAGCGCGCTACTGAGCTAGCCGGCCGTCGAGGTGTTCGTACAATCTCCACGGACGACCTCATCTTTCTGATCCGTCACGACAAAGCCAAAGTCTCTCGTCTCCGCACCTTTCTGAGTTGGAAAGATGTCCGAAAAAGCGCCAAAGAAAGTGACGACAAGGGCGGCGATGCCGGTGGCGCAGGCGCAGACGACTTTGATCTCGCAGCTACTGCCAATGACCCCGTGGGAGGACCCAGTGTTGCCACTCGAACAAACAAGAATAAAAAGGCCAAAGTCGGCTTGCCTTGGGACGTCAGTAGTTTCTACTCGGAACCTGTACCGGAAAGGGAAGACGAAGAAGATGAAGAGGAAGAGGAAATGAACGCTGCCACTTTGATGCGATTGAAGCAAGCCGACGAGCGAACCAAAGGCATGAACGCCGAAGAATATCTCCATTTCTCCGAATGTCGCCAAGCGTCCCCTGCTGCTGCTGCTGCGACGGGTGTCGAACGAGCACATTATCATGAAAGCACGCATGATGACCACAAAAACACCAGGCTCTTTCACTTTGCTGATCGCCTCCCACAATCGTTTCTCTCAACCAGAAGTGCCTACAGCCACACGTCGGCGCATGCACTCCGCCATTCAGATCTTTGAAGGCACACGCTCCAGTGGGGAGCACGAGCTCCAGTCCATTGCCTCTGCCTACAGAAGCTCGACTGATGGACTGCCCGTGAGAGGCCGCCATAAGGCGAGCCACCAGCGGCCGTGGTCTCTCAACATGCCATTACCAGGTGAAGGGAGAGGGAGAGGGAGAGGGATTCGAGGAGAGATTCTGTCGTTTCGTGGTATTTGGCGGACGCTTCGGATCGCGAGGAGGCTTTTCTGTCGTTCCGCTATCTATGTCGTATCGTGAAACAGAGAGCTATATATGATACCAGACGGACCATCAACGGATGCCTGGCGGTGTGGGTCGTGGGGAGTTGTGGTTGTGTCAAACAGGCCGGGTCGTGTGCGCAGGATACAGGATCCGGTATACGGTCAAGTAAGGTAGTACGGGCAATCTACAGTATCTGGCCGCCAAGCAGGGATTCTGGTTGCCGCGATACGGTATCGAGTCCCACCTACTTTGCGGCACGTGAGACAACATCTGTCCTCGGTAACCAACCCAGCGTGTTGAGAGTCAGCATTACTACGGCTGACTGCTGCCTGCCTGCCCACCAAATTGAGCTAGTTCCATTCAAGCAGCCAGAATGTATACCATTGATACCTAGAGAGCAACGCCCACGCCTTGGAGTGCAACACGTAGAACACCAGATTACCTTAGATGCCCGTACATAGTTATCCTTGCCACCAACACCTACGCTCAAAAACACAATACTCAACAGTAGCTACTCTTGAACGAGGCATCCAATCGTGATTGGCAGTGTCATCAATGACATCCCATCTTGACACCAATAATGTAAACCGACAAACCGCCTCAAATCAACTTCAACCCCCTCTGCCAATTCCCCTTGGCAACATGGCCCATATACTTGGCTTTGACATCAGGCCTCTGGAGCCTCCTAAACGCCTCTTGGATATGCTTAGTACCAACAGGAGTCCTCGCCTCTTCCGGAGGGTCGAACAATCCGGGTTCTCGTCTCCTCTTTCTGCCTCTCTTCTCCTCATCGCCTCCACTTTCCCTCTTCAATGCATCCTCTGCAGCTTTCACCTTCAACGCCTCCTCGGTCAGCAACGTGACAATCTCATATGTCAAGAAACCCAGAATGTCGACGATGTCGTCGTTAGGCTTCGAATCGGTCACGACACCAAAACCAGCCCATTCGCGGAAACGTTTGCCTTTGCGAAATGTAAAGCGCTTCGCTGGCTGGCTTCGTGCCTCCGACTTGGAGCGAGTTGATACGTGATTCTGCTAGTGCTAGGACGGAGCAAGCTATGCCTGCAGCAACGGCGACAGCAGCAGCAGCATCAGCAATAGCGAGGCCTACGACTGGTCTGGGCATTGGGAGTACATCGCAGCCGCATTCCATCAACACCAGATTATGGGATGCGTTGAACGGCTTCGCTCGCCAGCAAGTCGACGGCGTGCAGTACGGAGAGCTATCAAGACTAGCGTCCACTGCTCCGCTCCCATCTACTGCCTCGCCCAGTGTCGCCGAGGAGCAACCAAGAGAAAGTCCACATCGAGAGCTTCAGGAAAGCATCAGTCGGTTTCGACCAATGAGACCTCCAGTCACTATACCTCACGCTGAAATGATGGCGAGCCTACATGCAGCTGGACCGTACAGTGCAACAGAGGTCGATACAGAGGTTGCTACACCAAGTGTGCGTGGTACGCCTGTCTTTACACGCCCATCACCCCGTAATGCTGCGCAGACTACGATGACACGACAGATCGGTCGAGGGCCCTCCTCAGACTTCTCTCAACCACAGCGACCTTCTGCTCGACCTGTAAGTGCCGGGCCATCCCTTTCGATACAGGAAATGTGCAACACGATACAAAACTTTGGCCATCGCATCAGCCAACTCGAGAGCATGTCCTTCGATAACATTCCGAGCAATGAGGTGCGCCAGAGGTTTGAAATGCATGATGGACGCCTGCTAGACCTCGAACACTGGCGAGCTGAGCAAGTCAAGGCTCAAGAAGCAGGCGACGGGCGACAAAACCTTGCATCTTTTGAAGAGCGCCTTGCGGAACTGGAAAGCTGGCGGGATCGCGACGAAGCTGAGGGTGACGTCTTGTCGTCGGTACCGCAAGCATCTGGTAACAAGAAGAGATCACTTTTGACGAGCGCTGGAAGTTTCGAATCGGATGGATCCTTTGACCTCGGTGCTGCTCAGCAAACGGAAGCTATCGTTCTCGCCACGCTTGCTGCTAATGCTGAGACCGGCCCACGCATCGATGCACTCGAAACGCGTATCTCGGAGCTTGAAAATACCGCTCTGCCATCTTTTGCCAGACCGTGGACGATTCAAGTTGTCCTGCTCCCCTTCGGCCGACAGCTTCCCGGCGTGTGGTTCTCATCGGCAGAGTCCACGCAGCATTCGCTTCGTTCTGGGTCTCAGGTGCCTTCGCAAGAATGGTCTGCCACACAAGATGCCACCAGACTGCTTTCCTTCAAATCTGCAGCCACGAGTGGCGCTTGGACTACAGAGTCGATCGAAGCGTGGGCGAGAGAGACACAAGACGAGTGGTTGTCTCCCAAGGCATGTGGGCCCAGCGGTACCGTCTTTCAGCGGCTTGCCAGTCGTGGCCTGGTTCGCGAAGTCGAGCTTCAGGCACCAGATGCGGGCCACATCTTCAGTGCTATCTCATCGGCATTTGGGAATATTCTCTCCATTGAAGGAGGAACGATTCCAGAGCTGGAGGCCAGGTACAATGGGCTCAACGAAAGGTACATACCTCTTCGAAAGGTACGCAAGTCGTCTCGACTACGATTTCTCAGTCAAGCCGAAATGGTTACGCCCGCAACATGGTCGGCCGGCTTTCTCGACTCCAGTGTCTTCATGAAGTCGAATGGCGAGAGAAGACTGTATCTGACCACTCCGGATGGATACTTGCAGCCATCCAGATCCAGCTGGAGCTGGCAGGGCCTACGGAACTTGCCTCTGTACGATGGCGACGGCGCGCTCCAGGCTGCTGAAGCTCTCGGCAAAGTTATCGATGCTTGCTGGTCCTTCACACCTCGACTAGACCACGTCACAAGTCCGCAGTCATCGTATGCCTCGGGAGACTCACCCTGGAACGAGTCTGTGTTCAAGGATTTCCATGATCTTGATGTCGAACAAGATGTGGACGTGGGATCACCAGTCGCCCGCAAACAATTTGAACGCTGCTCGGTATCCTTGCCTACCTCGCCCTCGGCGCACGTAATGGAAGTTGACAGTCTCCCCAAGAGAAGAGTCACATCCTTTGACATTGATGGCTCTGGAGACATACATCCTTCCACGGAAAGTTCCAGCAAAAGACGCCGGATCTCAACATCTCCCGAATGGGAACGACGTGGCTTCGGAATCACCCCGCGATGGAGTCCACCTCAAGTATCGGTTGAGGGCCATCACCTGCGGAGCAGTCAAGCTGCTAGCAGTCGCGGAAGAGGCACCACACCATTTGCCATGCCCACTCCACGCTCTCACAATGACTCTCGTGGCGATGACCACGATGATGGCGATGATGATGCCTCGATCGAGGGCGATGATGTAGAGGAAGAATGGGAAGGCATGCCAGATGTTCCGACAATTTCCCCGGCGGTTCCTGGAAGTCGTCACAAATTCATCAAAATGGACGAGGATGTTGACCAAGACGATCTGGATGCAGGAGAAACGATCTACGAGGTGTACGATGAGATTTGATTGTGACATCGAAGAATGCCTGGGCTGGTGTACGATCCAGAGACGAGCAACAGAACCACCACGTACCGCACTACTCATTGTATGCATGGCTTTTCCCCGGCCCTGCGATGTATAAGACTGCAACACTACTTACTACTCCCGGCATCTCATGAATTGTAGATTAGTCAGAATGGATACCCCACCTTATCTTACCCATAGGTACCTACTGTATATACACATATATAGCTCTCCAATCACAAGAAAAGTGACCAATTCAGCCCCCTCTCCCCCGGGTACTCGAGAGGCGGTCAAAGAGGCATGTATGCGTGTCGCGCGAGATGCGTTCTTTCCGTTGGGAAAGTCGAACGGACGTACGTTGGGGAGCAAAAAGCTTCTGACTGGATCGATGGGGATAGAAGCAGTCCAAGGCCCATTTCTGGAAACCTATCGCCGGATTCTTCTTTGCAGCATCTTCCAACATACACAAGAACAGCAACCCACCTGTTGCCCAGACCTTCTTTCGGATGCGGATAGGAAGAAAGCACTCTGGTGATGAATCAGGAAGACGCATCTCACTTGGGGGAGCCTTTCCTGCATGCATGGATTCGGATGAGATGAGTCCAATCAATGGGGCACGATTTCTCTGTCCACTTTGCTGCGCCGCATCATACGAGTGGTATGACCGCACGTCAAACGTTACCAATGTTCCAGGTACAGGTACAAGTACAGGGCCATGCATGGGTCCTTCCACGTCGTCCGATTTGGCGTCTCTGACGTGCGGACCTGGTTCTTCTGGACGTTAAATCTTTCCCTCCAGCTGCTGAACGGAACAGGCACGGTATGTGTCTAGGGGTGGCCCACGAAAGTGGGGGGGGAAGGGGAAGTCTCCTTTATCCAGCTTTCTGTGAATAAAGCTTCAGGGCATTTATATCCGCCTTTTTAACTTCTCGTACTCGTGAATATATGCTCGTTCTTGTTGTTGTCTGAGAGACCAACGTGTATTAGGTATGTGCACAGTCAGCATGACTATGGAGGAGACACTTATCCTTTTCGGAAGACGGCAGACCAGGTTCCCCGCAAAAGCATCGCGGCAAGCGGTGCTGGTGTGGAGAAAGTTCGTACTTGCTGGAGCTCAGACTTTTGGGACCCCGCAGGACGCCGGTTGGTCATCATCCACTGCACAGTTACAGTATGTACCCAGAGACGAAGCAGACGCCGTGGTGACCTCGAATCATGTGCAGGTGGAGCGGGCGATCGGTCAATCAATCAATCAATCAATCAGGACAGAGTTGCCGTCGTCTGCCGCCTCACCCACTTCCGCAGCCACAGCCCGTGGGATATGGCTCCGCCGGACTCCCTCTTGGACTTCAGGTCTTGCAACGGTGGGAATGGTATACAACCAGGCAGGTCTCGTGGGAAGCTATTCACGGTCTGGGTTGGGCTCGTGAGGGGAAATCCTGTGAGAACTACTGTTATACATCTTCGGAGTGACCTGTAAAGAGGGGGGCGCATTCTTCCAGTAGGCGAGGCCCCTAAGCATTATTGCAGAGGAGGAAGGGATGGCAAGCATTGCACTGTATACAGCCGGGCGGGACTGAACCTAGCCCGGAAGCGATGTCCTCGCACACGTTTGCACTATTTTCTGGTGTCTAGAGCATGCCAATATGCTGGGCCTGCTGGGTTCTCCGCATGCGTGCGTCGTGCTGAGTGGCTTGTGCACCTGCATCTGTATGGGGGAGGAGGTTGTGGTCAATCATCCTCACCAATACAGCTGTAGCAGAACCCGGGGGGGCCTGCTGGCGCCATAGCATGTGGTGGACATACACGCCATTCGGTCACATCACGACCACAGAGTGGCATTGTGGGGGACGGGTTCGCGAGCTCGACTTCCAAATGCAAGTTTACTGGATGCCATCGTTACCAGAACTGCCAGCGACGCTCAATCGCATACAAGACTATCTGGTTCATGGAGCTTTCATGTCTTGTGTGAGAGGGCATAATTGTTCACCCGGCGTGGCGTGAGCTGTCTTGTTGCTCGAAGCAGGAAGCTCGAGGGTTCCCACTCATCTAAACATCATACCCTTGCTCCATGCTAGAGGGATTGGAAAGCTCCTGTTTCCCGAAAGCTCCTCACATGTGCGGGGGAGTAGTGGAAGTGGTGTTGATATAGAACTCCTGCCATGTACCACCCTCGAGCGTCGAGCATCAGGATCTTACTCCTCGATCTCCCCACCACCACCACCACCATCACCATTTCAAAACATCTACTACTATTACTACCAAGCAACTCAAAAGTCCAAGTGAAAGAGAAGCAGTCAAGATGACGATCCCAGAGGAAGTCGATATCATCGTGTGCGGAGGAGGATCATGCGGGTGGGTGTTTCGATATACAAGCACATTGACCACGTTCGCTGACTTCACTCGAGTTGCGTCGTTGCTGGCCGTTTGGCCAATTTGGACCACAAGCTCCAGGTGTTGCTCATTGAGGCTGGCGAGAGCAACCTCAACAACCCATGGGTGTTCCGTCCTGGTATCTTCCCACGTAACATGAAGTTGGACAGCAAGACTGCATCCTTCTACTACTCGCGTCCGTCCGAGTGGCTGTCGGGTCGTCGTGCCATCGTTCCCGCGGCTCACATTCTTGGTGGTGGTTCTTCCATCAACTTCATGGTAAGCTGCGTGGGAGCTCCTCTGATGAATCAGCCAGCTGACAGGGGGATCTAAAGATGTACACTCGTGCATCGGCTTCCGACTACGATGACTTTCAAGCCAAGGGTTGGACTACCAAGGAACTCATTCCTTTGATGAAGAAGCACGAGACGTATCAGCGAGCCTGCAACAACCGGGACCTGCACGGCTTCGATGGACCTATCAAGGTTTCCTTTGGAAACTACACATGTAAGCAGTGGTGAAACTCTTCAGATGAAACAACCTACTAACAGACAGGGTTACAGACCCCATTATGCAGGACTTCCTGCGCGCGGCCGAAAGTCAGGGTATCCCCGTCACCGATGACCTTCAGGATCTCGTCACCGGACATGGCGCCGAGCACTGGCTGAAGTGGATCAACCGCGACACTGGCCGTCGCTCGGACTCTGCTCATGCATACATCCACAGCACCCGTCAACACTACGAGAACCTCCACCTCGCCGTCAACACCAAGGTCGACAAGGTCATCTTCGAAGGCACCAAGGCCGTCGGCGTCCGCACCGTACCCACGAAGCCATTGTCTCCATCGGAGAACCACTCGAGGACGTTCCGAGCCCGCAGACAGATCATTGTCAGCAGTGGCACGCTCAGCTCTCCTCTTGTCCTGCAGCGCTCTGGTGTTGGTGACAGCCAGAAGCTTCGCAAGGCCGGCGTGAGACCCATCGTCGACCTGCCCGGTGTCGGTCAGAACTTCCAGGACCACTACCTTTACTTCTCTCTGTACCGCGCCAAGCCTGAGACGGAGTCGTTTGATGATTTTGCCCGTGGCGATGAAAAGGTCCAAGAAAAGGTCTTCAATCAATGGCAGCTGGACGGCACTGGTCCTTTGGCAACGAATGGAATCGAAGCTGGAGTCAAGTGGCGACCGAACCAGAAGGATTTGGATGACATGGCCCGATCGCCCTTCCCGGAGTTCATCAAGGGCTGGGACAGCTACTTCAAGAACAAGCCCGACAAGCCCGTCATGCATTGGGCTGTCGTTGCTGGTTGGTTCGGTGACCACACTACTGTTCCCGGAACTGGCAAGTTCTTCTCCATGTTCCACTTCCTGGAGTATCCATTCTCTCGTGGATTCACCAACATCGTCAGCCCTAACCCCTACGAGGCCCCTGACTTCGATGCTGGTTTCATGAACGACCGTCGAGACATGGCTCCCATGGTCTGGGGCTACATCAAATCCCGTGAGACTGCTCGACGCATGGATGCGTATGCCGGTGAAGTGGCCACCAACCACCCCTTCTACGCATACGACTCCCCCGCACGCTGCCACGACATGGACCTCGCCACCACCAAGGCGTATGCAGGCCCCAACCATCTCACCGCCGGTCTTGTCACGGGATCGTGGACGATCCCGTTGCCAGAGCCGTCCAAGAAACCTGATGCGGCGTACCTCAACTCGAACCAACAGGTTGTACATGATGATTTGCAATACAGCAGAGAGGATCTCCTCGCTGTGGAAGAATGGGTCAAGCGCCACACCGAGACTACTTGGCACTCCCTTGGTAAGCATACACATATATACTTCCCCTTCCTCACCTCCGCATCCACTAACCAAGACCCCTTCTCAAAAACAGGAACCTGCTCCATGGGCCCTCGCGAAGGCAACTCAATCATCAAACACGGTGTCGTCGACGAACGCCTGAACGTGCACGGCACCACGAACCTCAAGGTCGCCGATTTGTCCATCTGTCCCGACAATGTCGGCTGCAACACGTACTCGACTGCGCTCTTGATTGGTGAGAAGTGCGCTGTCTTGACTGCCGAGGATCTCGGATATAGTGGACGTGCGTTGGATATGCGAGTTCCGGATTATCAGGTGAACCGGGAGATTGGTGAGTTTGACCCCCCTTTTTCTTTTCATTGCATTCCGTTCTTTGGTTGGTGCGGTGCTAATGCCTTCTACTATAGTCGGTCTTTCGAGATTGTAAAGGACTGGCTGGTGGTACAGTAATTGGTCAGTGGGGAGAGATCTGTAGCCTACCTCACTGAAGGACCGACTAACTGAATGGATGAATGAATAACTCGTCGGTGGGAAGTGGAAAAGGAAAAAAAGCGAGATATTGATGTTGTAGTTGTTGTTGTTGATGATGTTGTAGTAATGAAATGTTTGTATGCCATAGTATCTATCCGAAATGTAACAGAATGTCGCACGTTCTCGGACATGTGGAGAGGTTTTATGGTGTGAGGTGAGATTCTTTTTTCGGGTTTTCTCAGGAGTCTTTCTTAGACACCCTTTCTTACACATACGTGAAGTCTCTCCTTTCTGTTCTTCTCTCTCTGTTCTCTCGTCTGCCCTTCTCTGCCCTCCTCTTCCCTCCTCTTCCCTCCTCTTCCCTCCTCCCCTCTCCTATTCTCTTTTCTCCCCTTTCCTTCCCTTCCCTTCCCTTCCTCTATTCCCCCCTTCTCTACGCAAATACAAACACAACCACAAACATCATCACACCCCTAACACCGAACCTCCAACCCATAAAATGCCACCCAGACCTCCTCCCATCCCATCTCATCCCATCCCCTCCACTCCTATCAGCCCAACAAACCCCAATCCTACCTTCGTATACCTACCTCCAAAAACAAAAAATATACCACAGCAGCAGAATACTAACTATACCTACGTTCAAGTCCAGGTATACCTACCTAGAAACATTCAAGTCTATACACCAAGAGCCTGAATATTCTCTATCTACACCACCAAGCAGCGTATAGTATTACAGCCATCTCAACAAACACTATTGCAACAGGACTGCCGTATTTCTTTTCTGGCTCTTCTGGTTCCTCTTCTAGAAGGAAATCGCAAGCTGTGTACATGCGATCCTACTTATGTTTTCTTCTCTTTTCTCTTTTTTATACTCAATCAATCACCAACGATGCGAATTATACGAAAGATGAACTGCAACTCGCTCAATTTCCTCTGTTTTATACCTACTTTCAAGACAATGTATCGTGTGACTGGAACAGCACCGGACATAGGTGTACGACAGAAGCCGACGTATCGCTTTTCTGGCCATAGTTTTTCTGGCTCTTCTGGCTTTTCTGGTTCTTTCTTAATTTTTTCTGGTGCTGGTTTTGCTGGTTGGTGGCTTCGATGGTAGTGGTTTTGCTGGTTTTTCTTTTTTTGGTTCTTCTAATCCTGGTTCTTCTTTTCTGGTTCTTCTGGTCCTGGTTCTTCTGGTCCTAGGAGGTGGTTTTTCTGGGTTTTCTAGCTCTTCTGGTTCTTCTTCTAAAAGCAATCGCAAGCTTCTAGAACAACGACACGATCTTTCGATTTCTCTCTTTTCTCTCTTTTCTCTATACTCAATCAACCACCAACGATACAAATCATACAAAGGAAGAAGATGCAAACAACAGCAACCTTTCTTTCTGGTACTACAGCCGCGTGAATTTCTCCGTTTACATCACCAAGCAGCGTATATTATTACAGCAATAACAATAACAACAAACAAGCAAACATTATACAACAAAAGGCAGCGGAAAGTCCAAGAAGCGCGCTGTCACATGGATGCTACGCCGCGAGGAAAGTGGTTGTTTTCTTCTAGCGTATGGAATAACCTAGGACCTTGTGTACTTAGTATACAGCAAGAATGCTCTGTTGGGGTGTTTGGTGTCGCTACTCAAATCGATTACTCCTCCTAGCTTCGCTGTCCTGCTCTCGAAAATCTGATTTGGAGAGCTTGTACGAGGGGGAAGGCGAATAGGAGAAAATAAAAAGGAGAACAAGGAGAAAAGGAGAAAAGAAGAAAGAAGCTGATGTTGAGCCTGCACCAACTGTGTATATCTGTTAGGGACTGGTTTTCTTTTCTTTTTCTTTTGCTAGACTGGACTGGACTTGTACCAATTGTGTCTATTCGGAGGCTGTTTTTCTTTTTCTTCTCTTTTCTTTTACGAGACTAGAATCGAGAAAGTTACCGGTAAATAGCATCAGGACGCCCTAGTTAGGATGTTTGGTTCCGCTACTAGTTCTTTGTCCCATTCTAACTCCGATACGGACGAATTTGTATAAGGAGAAAAAAAAAGCAAGAAGTAGGAGGACAATCTGAGTTAGGAGACTACTTTAGTAGAGGAGGTTAGTCGAGGGGCTAGGAGAGGGAAGAGGAGGGTAGTTAAAGAAAAGGAGAGAGAGGAGCTCAGGAGACGAGGTTAGCCGAAGAAAAGGAGAGAGAGGAGACGAGGAAAGCGAAGAGAATGAGAGAGAGAGAGGAGACGAAAGAAAACCGCGAGACTCTCAAGAGAGAGAGGACGATTGATTTCAAGGAAAGTAGCAAAGAAGAATTCTAGGAGAGAGAGAGACGAAATTTCTCTTAAGGAGAGGGAGGGAATGTACCTTAGTTGAGTACCTAGAGACGATACGGAGATACGATAGGAGGGGAGAGATAGAAGAGAGTACGAAGGGAGGAAGAAGAGTATTACCCAAGGTACTCAGGTAACGACCTATTTGATCCAAAAACTATCACGACAATCCATACATACACATACACAAGCCCGAAGACTTTTTCGTTTTGTTCATTGTTTCATTTTGTTCAGTCAAGATAAGTAGGTATATATACACACACACATACACACACAAGATCCTACCCAACCAACCCCGCTACCTTACCTAGTAAGTAAGTAGAGATCACCACTACCACCCAGCATGAGAGTAATTAAATCGATTATTCAATATCTCATGATTTTCTCCCCGCTACATCCCCAATTCGCTCTACATCTTCTTCTTCTTCTTCTCCTTCGTGGTGCGCAGCTTCCTCTCCACCTTTGACCTCGTGTACAATAGCGCTCATTTGTCGATGTGCTTCGTCGTTTTTGGCGAAGAGGCGATCGACGTCTTCGAGTGCGAGACCTTTGGTTTCGGGGAACTGTTGTAAAACAAGTCAGTTTTGAAAAACAAAAGATGGAATTGGTGGGTGGGTTTGGTAAGAACTTACGAAAAGATAGATAATAGGCACCCATAATGCGTTCAAAACGGCAAAAATGATATAAGTACGATATCCAATATTTCGAATCGCAGGCGGGGTAATGTAGACGATGATAAAATTGCAAATCCAATTACTCGCGGTGGAAATTGCAGAGCCGCGTTGACGGAGTTTGAGAGGGAGAATTTCGCTGGGGTAGACCCATACTGTTGCTTGGAAACCAATTGTGAAAGCGCCTTGGAACACAAATAACATGGCTGCGGCACCGGCTCCGCAGGCAGTGGCGATGGCGGTTTGCTTCTCGACGTTCCAGATGAGACCGGTTTGGACGACCATGACGGCTGCCATGAGAGAGATCATGCTGAGGAAGAGTGGACGGCGACCGACGCGGTCGATGAGGAACCAGGGGATGAAAGAGGCGAGGAAGAACCAGGTGTTGAGGATTCCCGACATGAGAGCGGAGAGTTCACTGCTGAAGTTGAGGGAGTCTTGGAAGAGGGTGCTGGAGTAGTAAATAAGAGCGTTGATGCCGCCGAGTTGTTGGAAAATTTGAATGCCGCAGGCGATGAGGAATCGGCGACGAGATTGGATATCGTCGTCTTTGAGGAGGTCCGACCATGTGCCCGCTCCGATGGAGGCTTCGTAGGCGACTGTGTTGGTGATGTCGCTGTGCATGCGGAGCACGGCGGCTTCGCTCATCTTGCCCTTGTTGACTCGGCGGAGGACGTCGAGGCCTTCTTCGCCGCGGTGGTGCGCGATTAACCAGCGTGGGGTATCGGGTATCAGCATGATGATGAATAGCATGGGAATGAGAAAGATGCATTGCAGAATCACGGGGACTCTCCATGCATAGCTGGGTCCGCTGGAAATTTTGCTAAAGCCGTAGTCGATCCAGTAGACCATCATGATGCCAAAGTTGAGACACGAGAGTTGCGCGCAGACGTAGATGCCTCGCGTGGCCTTGGGGGCAAATTCTGCCATCATGACGGGCGCCGTTGAGTTGATGGCTCCCATGCCCAGACCGGACACGATGCGGGCAATAATCATGTGCGCTTTGGTGTATGCGGTCGCTTGCAGGAGTGCTCCCAGAATCATGACGCAGACGCCCAGAAAGATGGATCTTCTCCGACCCAGAGACTCTCCCACGAAACTGGTAAAAATGGCGCCGAAGAAGCATCCAATTTCGTAAATGGCCACAATGAGCGCGATCATGTTGGTGCCGTAGTTGGTCTTGGTATTGATTCCAAAGGTATTGTCAAAGGAGGGAGTATTGACCAGACCGCCCATGAGGCCATTGTCTGCTGCGTATCAGCATGATATCAGCATATGCGGAGACGATGCACTCGCATACCATATCCGATGAGCAGGAAACTGAGACAGGTGAGGAGGGACACGGTGTACAGTAGGGCACCGCCCTCGAGCCGAAGCCATTGACCCATCGTGTGGTTGTTGCTGTTGTCGCTGATGTTGTTGAATACCACACTCGAGCCGCCAAGATCCCGTGGGTGCGGGAGAGGCGTAGGAGGTAGAAGAAGAAGAAGAAGATCTAGTGGCAAACAGACGGGAGCGGTTCGAAGTGGCGGCGGTGGTGTGCGTTTAATACGACGATGGGAGATGTCCACAGGGCCAGCGTCTCAAGACACTAGCAGGGTTAGCACGCGGATACCCATGGGGTACGGTGAAACGATATCGAGCGTTTGGCAAGGAAAAGACTACGGGATACCGGTCACTTCATGGAGAAAATGCAATTGAGGCGGAGAGAATGCTGGAAGAGACTGGGGAGAACTGGGGACGTGTGCACTGTGCGGTGTTTGACGGCAACTTCGGCAATTCACTCACTCCACCTACCTCAGGCGAGCGACATATACTTCTGGACGACGGAGATTGTGCCACCCATTGCCAATTGCCTCAGATGGACGCTCCCACTCGTCGAGCATGAACACGATCAACCAAGAGGGGAAACGGGAGAATACATCAAGCACAATGAGTCTACCAGACAACTGCCGAGTGAGTCTATATGCCGTCTGGCCTATGGCAGCATCCATCATTATGCACATCCCAACATACATAATCGATGATTGACCTGACCCCATTATTACTCCTAGTACATCACGCGACAAGAGCAATCGTTCCTTGCGGATGCCAGTGCACAGCGAGAGTTCCACGATGCTCACTTCGCAGTCTATGATGAGCAGTTCTTGGACATCCTGGGAGACCGTCCCAGCATCGAGCTTGCAGTGGAGAAAGACTGGCCGTTTGCCCACGAGGCGGGAGTCTACCTGCCGGACCAGGATGCAATCTACATCACGAGCAACTGTCTACCTGGTACACCTTCCGGCAAGACGATCAAGATCGGCAAAGTGACAAGACACGATTCTGGCAACGGCACATGGCATTACGAAGAGCTCACGACCAATGTCGCCATGGGCAATGGCGGTCTCAATTATGACGGTGGCGTGCTCTTCTGCGATCAAGGCACCATGGAAGCTCCTTCACAGTTGACGCTGATGGAAGCTCGCCCGCCATATGCGACAAAACCACTGCTCTCCTCATATCACTGGCGGCGATTTAGCAGTCTCAATGATGTCGTGATGCATACGGATGGTTCCCTCTGGTTCACCGATCCGATCTACGGCTTCGAACAAGGTTTTCGTCCAGAGCCTCAATTGCCGTGCCAGGTCTACCGCTTCGATCCCACCTCTGGAGAAGTCAGAGTGGTTGCCGACGGCTTTGGCCGACCAAATGGGCTTTGCTTTTCGCCCGATGAACAGACATTGTATGTGACGGATACAGATTGGATTCACGGCGATGGAACGACGGATCTGACTCGATCTTCACACATGTGAGTACCACGTGGCCGATCCCGGGCATCCATGGACCTGGAACTCATCGATTCCCAGTTATGCGTTTGATGTGATTGAGAGGCATGGCTCGCACTTTGTGGCCAACAGAAGAGTGTTTGCCATGGCGGATGAAGGTGAGTAGTAGTAGTAGTATTGTGCACACAGGCAACAGGACGAGTCGGGCCGCTCACAGCAGTGATATAGGCGTTCCCGATGGCATCAAGTGCGATCTGCAAGGCAACGTCTATTCGGGATGCGGCGATGGCGTCCACGTCTGGAATGCTGGTGGAAAGCTCATTGGCAAGATCAAGGTGTGCGGTGGAGTGGCAAACTTTTGCTTTGGCAGAAAAGGCGAGTTGTTCTTGCTGAACGAGACCAAATTCTGGGTCGCCAAGATTTCCGGCAGCGTTCAAGGTGCTCTGCTGCACAACATGAAGATTGAAGTGTAAGTGTAAGGTAAGGTAGGAGAAGGGATGTGTGGTGGTGTGTAGTAGGAGGTAGTAGTAGTAGTAGTAGTAGTAGTAGTAGTAGTAGTAGTAGTAGTAGTAGTAGTAGTAGTCCGCCCACTTTTGACGAAGAAAATGCCTGCGATCTAATCACTTTTGATACCGAAAGTCTCGCCGTCACCTCGCAGGCGGGAAACAGGGTCTGATTGGGTGGGAGAGAGCAGCTAAGCAACAGCGAACTGTTCTTGGTATTTGCATACCCTATGCAACCAAGGCCATCGTGTTTCACTCTTACAGAACTACTCATTCGACACACCACGCCACACAGCGGTAGGATGGTGGTGCGAACAACAGGACAAGTCGAAGCATTGGGAAATGGTGGCTACACATCAGCAGGGCCAAGTAGTGTAGGAGGTAAGAGGGAGTCTTGGGAGATGTGCGAGTCATGCAGACATGCACACTACATGTATGCGACAATCGCGGGCCACATCGGTCAGCAGGTGCGTAGGAGGGAGGGAGGCCAGTCAGATGGCGCGCTGAGATAGTCGAGAGTTGAGGGACCCTTGCCCTCTGACTCTCCAGACGAGAGTCCAGATCGTGAGGCGATGGTCGTGTGTATGATGCTGGGATGATTATTAGCTAGGAGGTATCTCTGATCTGCTACCATCCTACTGTGCGCGGCTCTCTCTCTCATGGTGATTCCCGTCCTAGGAGGTAGTAGATGTCTAGTTGATGATACCTCGTAGAACCGTCGACCTAACCATTAGACTTCCCATCTTGCGAGGCCGGGAACCATCAAACGGAAGTCTGAACCACTACTACCACCTACCACTCCCTCCTACCGCCATCATACCCGTCAAATGATCCAGCCCTCGGGCCTGAGGTTGGCGATAGATCTATTTTGGGAAGTTTCCAACTAAAAATCCTCACTCATCCTCCTCCATCTGAAGCCTTCTCTGAGCCGCCCAAATCCGCCAACAAACCTCCTCCGACTGTGCTCCGTCAGGCTCCAGCTGTTGGTCGGCGACAGACCACTGCACACTGCCACTCACTTACTAATTCCTGCTGGGACACGCGACGCGACGTGACGCGATTGTGGACATTCATTCCCGTTGCCGTCAGTTGGCTTTCCACCCCGCCCCGCCCCCCGCCACGCAGACTCCACAGCAGGGTCGGTTCTCATACCGGAGGTAGAACGGGCAGTTGGGAAGAAAAATGGAGCACAGTGGCGGACCAGACTACCACCACCACCACCCCCACCAACACCATCAGCAGCACGACGACGACGACAGCTCCGACGACAGTCCCGGGAAGCCCACCACTACTACCACCGCCAACACAACCACCACCACCAAAAAGGACGGACCCAAGTCGGAGCGCGAAAAGCGGACATACCGAGCCTGTCTGCACTGCCGCCAGCGCAAGTCCCGCTGTGATCTGTGAGCACCCTCTCTTTCTCTCCGCCCTCCGCCCTCCGCCTCCCCTCCTTTCCGCCCTCCCCTCCGCTCCGGCCCCCATCATTGTTATCATCATCATCATCATCATCATCATCATCGTATTCCTCACATGCCGCCCGTCCGTCTACTCGGCAGGGCGCAGGAATGCCGTCAGCAACCGATCGCCTATCCTGCTCGGTGCGCTCTGCCTGTCCTGGGATTGCGGTCTCTGGTGGGCATGCAGCCGCCCGCTCTTTGACGGAACCTCGTCCCCGCAGTAGTAATCATACCTTACCGACCTGACCTACCGTACACATGGACCACATGCATGGCGACAGACATCACATCGCAGAGCTGACCTCATGTCACAGGTATAGTAGCGGAGAACCTGGCCGCCCTCCCTGCGAGCGATGCATCCGGGAACAACATGAGTGCATTCTCGGGGGCTCGCGACGAGGTGGTCGAAGGGTGAAACGCAGCACTTCTGAACTCGCCAACAATTCCACTCCCGCTCCCTCATCATCATCAACAGCACTGCACGCCTTGTCAGTACCGCCCGGCAGCAGTAGTGTAGACAGTGCCAGCAGACGGACACCGCTACCACCACCACCGCGCAGCGACCAACAGCAGCAACAGCAGCAGCAGCATGTCCTGGACCCAAGTCTTCGGCAGCACCGGCTTCCCAGCTGGAGCTCTCTCAATCCCGACTCGAGGATCTTGCCGCCATTGTCGCACGACGGCGGTGTCACCCCGACTGCTGCCAAGATGACCGTGGATGACACTGTCGCCTCCACCGACTTGCAGAATCCGGCAGACGCCCTTGAATTCTTAGCCCACGTCGCCGAGCGCGACTCTGGGAGCAACCAGTTGCCCCCCATGCATAGCAGTGTGTATGGGCGAGACCAGATTGCGGGCCCGAACAACCACCCCCATGATGGAGCACGCTCCGCTCCGGTGTCGACCTCGAGCCATGTCATCAATTATCCGCCTCTGACCAAAGGTCAGCTCAGCTTGGAGATGATTCAGGCGCTTCTTTGTCGGTATGTGCGAGGCCCATGTGTGAAAGTCGTGCCTGTCACACCCTGCTAATGGCGGACCTAGATACGAGGACAAGTACCATCCCTTCTTCCCACTGGCCAACCCCGCTGCCATGGACCCGAGTAATCTGCCCACGAGTGCGGCCAAAGAGCCTCATCTGCTTGCTGCCATTCTGACTGTTGCTTCCAAAGACGAGAAGGACTGGTGGCAGGTCCATGAAGATTGTTCGACCCATATGCAATCGCTCGTGGCGAGTCTGGTATATAGTGGCTCGGGTTCCGTGGAGGCAGTGGAGGCGATGCTCATCCTGGCCGAATGGGTGCCCCGAAGATCACATACGACACCTGCCATTGGACGTGGAGAGGAAGACTGCGCCGCGTGGATGTATGTCGGCACCGCCATCCGACTCGGGTACCTGCTCGGCATTGACCGGACCGGCTTTCGCGCGGAGAGCGAGGCACAATCCGCCGACTTGAATCGCAAGCGCCTCGCCTGGTCGAGCTGCTACATGAGCGATCGGCAAGTATCTGTCCGGATCGGCAAGGCCTTTTGGTCGCGTGGACCCGGACCACTGACTGCACTACGAGCCCAAGACTTTCCCAGCTTGCAGCCCCGACTGCATCGTCACGATGACTTTGCAGCCATCTATCAGGCCAATTTGGAGCTGACGCAGCTGTTCAGTAATGCACACGACGTGCTGTACGCCACCAAGAGCCGTTCCAACCAGCTCAACTTTGGTGGCGAGTACGTGAAATACATTGACGACTTTCGCGTGGCACTGCGCCATTGGAATGAATCCTGGGGCACCTTTACATGTTCACCGCCGCTCAAAGCCAGCTTGATTCTCTCATATGAGTATCTCCGACTCTACGTGAATGCCTTTGCATATCAGGTCTGTTTCCCCCCTCCCATTGATGTTTTCCTCTTTTTCTTTTTTTGGCTTTGTTTTCCCTCTTGTGCTGACACGAGCTAGGCCACTCTGAATCGCCTGATGCAGAGGATGAAGGATGCCATCAAAAGTGGTCAGCCCAATCGCCCCATGGCATATCCTTTTGCCGATGTCGCTGCCACACCGGACGCCCGATTCATCTACGACGCGATCGATGCTGCAAAAGCGCTCCTGAGCACCTTTTGCAGTTTTGTGGACCCGCAAGATACATTCCGATATATGCCGCTCCGTTACTATCTGTATGTCATCTACTCTGCCGTCTTCCTGTACAAAGCTCGATCGACGGGAGTCATGGCGGGAGATACCAGAGGCTCCGTGAAGCGACTGATCAGTGATACGGTGGACTGCTTGCAAAAGTCGAGTGCGTGTCCGAATGATGTGGGGGACCGATACTCGAGGCTGGTGCGCTTACTCTGGAGGAAACCACCGGTGGGACGTGGCAGCATCGCGGAATCGAACGAGATGAGTGGGCCCACCAGCGCGCAGAGTGGGGGTCCGGGTGTGCCTCCTGGTCGTGGCGGAACCGAATCGATGCCCCTGGACACTGCTCCTCCCTCCATCAATCAGTTTAGCTGGCTGGATCTGGGCGCAGTGGGCGACTTTGCCGTGGAAAATAACAACTCCATTGCCGGGAGTAGCATGCTGGACAATATGGATGATACGTCCAACGATGGATTTTCGCAATTCGACCCCAGTATGACTTTTACGCCGCAGCAATTCGCATGGAATGGCATGAGCCCATCTGGTATCGTCTTCTGAGACGGTCCGGCCTCGCGCGCTAATACAGGACATGTGATGAAAAAGAAGCTTGCTTTCTCGCCTCCATTTGAGGCTTCCCGGGTCGTGCATATTTGCTAGAAGAGCTACTACGCGGCCGTATTGGTGCATCATAGCAGTACAACACCATCGGCAACGGCATTTACAAAGCTGCTATATACGTCCCAATCAAGGCAAGGACGAATGCACGCCAAGCCCGGTGTACATTGATTGCAAAAAATCAGATGGATGTCTCTGAGACGCCAGATACCCCAGCTATATGCCAGGTGTATGGAGGAAAGACTTGATATATACTATGACGTGGATTCCTGCCCACGAAAAAGCGCAGTAGTAAAACGGGATTTGCGCCTCGGTCGGCCCACAGTCGATCAGTGAGTTCATAGATGAAAGATTCTAATGTGTAAAAATCGCGAATGGGGAAGAGCGAGGAGAGCCTGATTATGAGGCGGATAACGATACAGTATTTGATTCCAGTTCAAGTCAAGTCAAGTCAAGTCGAGGATGGTCAGTTCCTCTGGGGACCTGGAACCTGGAAGGGACTCGTCTGTTACCTCATTTTTTCGCTGCTTGAATCCGGAAGTCCGGCTACCCTTTTGTCGCTTTGCCTGAGTTTTTTTCGTTTCTTTTTTCTTGTATAGGACGTCGTTGTAAGGTTCTAAGTACAGATACAGATAGTATGTCGGATTACATGTATAGAACTTGGCTTATAGGTACATATATGCCTCTATATCATTTTCACCCTCCATATGATGCACCTCTCAGCAGGTCCTGTCTCTGTCCCTGTCCTCTGTCCTTTTCCCTCTTTCCTCTTTCCTCTCTGCTCTTTGCTTTCTGCCTCTTTTCCTCCCTCTCTGTTCACAATTTCTTTTTTGTTTTTCAATCCCGATTAATCACCCTCAAACTCCTCCTCGGATTCAAAATCACTCCGACGAAACTCGGTTCATAACTATTCAGTAAATCTTCCTCCTCCTCTTCATCTCCATCTCTGTCTTCATCTCCACCATCTCTGAGGGATTTGTAATATGTCCCTCCACCTCCACCTCCACCTCCACCTCCTCCTCGAAGAGCTTTATTATTATTAGTATTAGTATTATATTGATTAGGATTATATTGATTAGGATTAGTATATCCACTTTCCACCCCCCTCCCACTCCCATAACTTTCCCTCCCTCTCGAATCCCCTCCTCCTATCGTCATCGTCGTCGTGGTCGTTGTAGCAGCGCTCGAAGAAGAATGCTGATGATGATATTTCCCATTACCATTACTACTCGTCGTCGTTACGAATTTCTCTCCTCCTCCTTGCGCTTGCGCTTGCGCAGAAGTTAATTCCACATGTCGTTTATACAATTGTAATTGTTTGCGATAGACGTATGCGCAAAAAGCGAGATAGCTAGCCAGAATGAAGAAGAGAGCCGCGAGGATGCCGGCGATTATGGCTGCTAGATTTGGGGATTTGTCGCCGCTGCCGTCGGAAGTATCGTTGGAGTTATCGCCACTATCAGGAGTGGCGGTTGCGTCGGCGTCGGCGGCGGTGTATGTGAGGGGTTTCCCTGTGGCGAGAGGGCCGGCGGTGGCGATGTTGATGGGTGTGGTTAGGGTTGCTTTGCCGGTTGAGTCGCCGCCGATGATGGCGATGATGGCTTGGGGGACTTTGTAGCCGTAGGAACCTTCGAGACCGCCGCCGGGGGAGGAGGAAGAAGAAGAGGAGATTTGGGCGGGTTGTTGGTTAAAGGGGTTGGGGGGATTGGATTCGCTGTTGTTGTCTTCGTTGGCTTTGGTGTTTGTGTCTGTGTTTTTGTTATTGCTGTCGTTGTTATCCACATTTGTACTAGATAGTGCGGTGAATTGATTCACCCATTCGAGAGCGCTCAGGTCGAATACGTAGATTCCGGGTCTTTCGCAGGTTAATGTGCCTGCTCCGACGTAGCCTCCGACCATGACCATTTGGGCATCCCAGACATTACACGTGTGTCCTGATCGGCCATATGGTACACTTTGTCCGTCCATGTCCACCGGGATCCAGGTGAAGGATGGAAGGGTCAAGATCCACATGTCGTTGAATTGTGTCTGATTCCCTGCAGGAATGAGATTTTGTCCACCAAACATGTAGATGTTGTATGATGTCCCGTCCGGTGCTGCTGCAATTACAGCGCAGGGATTGACACGAATCTCCGGTGTGGGTCCTGAGGTCGATTGGATGTACCATGAGCTGGTCGCGATATCGTAGACGTCGAGTTGGTTCATCTGCGTGAAGGACTCATTCGTGCCGCCTGCAATGGCAAGGAGAATGCCTTGATCGCCAAACCCAGGCACGTAAATCAGTAGTCCATCCGCACGTTGCGTGAAGCCCACATCGGCTTGCTGGCCTCCGTCGGTCACATTGCGGTATACGCCATTGGAACCCGCAACGCCATTATTCGACAGTGATTCGACCTGGTCGTTGGTGACGCCAGGAAAAGTAAACTCGAGGAGTGATCGCAGATACAGTCGCGGCACGGATTGTGACCATCCTTCGGTCGTGTAGCCATCCAAATGCCCGCCGAAATAGAAGCCGCGGCCTAACGAGGGCACGTTGACACCGGCTCCCTCTGCAGCTCGCTGCACCGCGGTTCCATCACTGGGCGCACTGGTGCCCTTGGAAGTGACGGGCTGGCGATGTTCGATCCACTTGTCGTCTGCGATAGCATACTCCCATGTCGAATAGGCGGTGGGCGACACCGCGGGCTTCCATGAGTATTGTCCTCCGTACAAGAATAACGAACTGCGGGAGTTCCACAGATATCCGAGACTGACGTTGGGAGGTCCGGAAGGTTGTGGTAGTCCAGTCAACGCAGGCGATGCGATTTGCCAAGTCTTGGTCAAGTCCAGTGAGAGAAAGTTGTTATTCCAAGCGTTGCTGTCCTGAGTGGATGAAGTGGTCGCTTGCCCTCCATAGAGGTATAGAGTCCCGTTATTCACGGCGGATTGCTGGGCCCATCTAAAGCAGACGTCGGTGGGACTATCTGCTCGTCGGTCGAGAGTCGGGGCATCATTCCTTCTCGGGGGTATGACGCTTCCACGGACCGGTTGTAGAAACGAGGCGTAGCCGAAGAAAGAGGTGCTGTGTAGAAGAGGCAGCAGGGCGACCAGCAGAAAAGCAAAGACTCCCAGGCGCATCATATTCGAGGAATTGCGTACAGGCAGCGGGGACTGCGTTTGTGCTGGAGTGAGGGTTGGCGTGGGCGTCGCCCGGCTGTGCTCGAGACGAGATTTCTTCCTGCGGTGGCGAGGAACTTCACCTATTGTCGGAAGGGCATTGTTGTAGGAGTGTTGCTTTTCGACATACACGTCGTCTTGTTTGCCCACACGACGTCGTGGTGATTGTATGTTCGCCTCGGTAGCGTCCAGAGCAGTCAATTCAATGTCAAAGTGTTCCTGAAAGATGGAAGTTCTTCGTGGCGGAGCGTCCATCTCTGGCCCGTCGTCCGCAGTCCGTTCCACTCTAGTTCTATTTTGAGTGGAGCACAACGGAATGGTGTGATACTATATTCTACGTGCAAATACGAGAAGCTTAGCCACAACCTGAGCCCAGCAGAAAGCCCAGATATATAGCAGGTATCACCAATGTGGTCGAGTTCCTCTCGTATGCGCTGGCACGATGATTGCCGAGCTGGAGATGTCCAGTCACGTCGAAGCATGCACGCCGACCCGCGCTTCAGGATCCTTTTTGGCGGATATCTTCTCGTCCGAAAGCGGGATGAATCGAGTGGCGACAGGCTGCATGTGAACAGGTCCAAGTAATGTGGCTGCTACAACTAAGCGAGTTGACTGCAGGGCATGTACTAACAGTGAGATGTGTACTTCTACTGTACAGTAGGAGGTATGGTAATTATGCAGAGAAAACACCAAAGGAACGAAAAACTTGCCTTGTCCCACAGCGCTCGACGCAATGTACACCGCCGTGTTATACAGTAGTTCGAAATGGCATTGTCAAATCACGTCGTCGCGACATGAGGACGATGGAGAAGAGCGACGTCATGTCGAGTTGAGAGAGTGAGCATAGCCTATGATTGGCAGTAGAGCTGTCTCGCTTACAGGGAACTCGGTGGCGTTCTTCTTCTTCTCAGCAGTGATCGTCCCCTCGAGTCCTCAGCTTCACCTATTCCGGATGTAAATAAGGAGTCCAATCTCGACGGGAGGTATACAAACCTACCTCCACTAGCATCGCTTCCGAGGGCTACGGGATCTTGTCTAGGGCTGTGACTAAAGTGACATTTGAGTGACATATCAACGGACGGGTTCCACAACATATATAGTATGCTCATTGCCGGCCGAGTGCATGAAAAGAGCGGCTGTCAGCCAACGACTTATAGAAGAAAGATAGGATGGTAGAGATCTGCGCACGCGGTATTTGCAGCGGTAGATATACACAGCGCACCACCATGTGAGGCAGGCTTACCTCTCTGCTTATCTCTCCCCTAGGGTGATAGCAGTGCTGAGTCGACAGGCAACGCGAAATTGATTGTTCTGTTCATAACTTCCAGGTCATGCTGCTGTCGGTGGTCGGTTTCATACTCCTGGGACATGTTGTCGAGAGCGTAGCAACACTTTTGCACTCTGCTGCCAGGAATTTGATCTAGGAGGTAAGAGTGAAAGGAGTAATAAGACCATTGTTGTTATGCGTCTGCCTCGGCCTCGCCTGATTCATGACAAGCGATGGATGCTGTGTGACCTGCGAGAGCGCCACTATCTCGGTCAAGAGGCTCGCTGGATCAGCCTGAGATGTTGCTTTGCAAAGAAGCGTTGCATTCAGTATAGGTGATGAACTGGTATGCTTTGATGGCGAGGGAGAAGCAGAGTAGAAGAAGAGGGATGCCAAGGACCATTTCCACTTCACCTCATCAATTCATCGTTCAAATGCTTGATTAAGATACATGCAGTTCTAATGGTGGGGTTTGTGGAGCTATACAGATAGCTCCGATAGGTACCTGGCTTGTAACGGAGGCAACCACTTTCCTTCCCGCTCGTCTTATAACACAAACACATGTCGAGCAACGACTCTCACACCCTCGCGGGCAAAATGTCAATCACCCCCGAGGCCATCTGGGCCGCTTCGCCTAGCACCACTCGTGGCCAGCCCACACCCTTATCCACGGACAGCAAGGGCGAGCGCATCTGCTATGCTTCCAACAAATCCATCTTCGTGCGATCCATTGACCACCCTGAAATCGCCAAACAATATACGGGCCACACCACCACGACATCGGTCGCTCGCTTCTCGCCGTCGGGCTTTTACATCGCCTCGGGAGATGTCTCGGGCTCGGTGCGTGTATGGGACAGCGTAGGAGCGGAGACCACAAAGGGAGAATACCACATTATTGCAGGCCGCATCAATGACATTGCCTGGGATGGCGACAGTCAGCGTATCATTGCAGTGGGCGACGGAAAGGAGCGGTTTGGACACTGTATTACAGCCGACTCGGGAAACAGTGTCGGCGAGATCAGTGGGCACAGTCAGCAGATCAATTGCGTGGACGTACGGAAACAGAGGCCCCTCCGAGCTGCAACGGGGAGTGATGATATGAGCATGTGCTTCTTTCACGGAGCTCCATTCAAGTTCAATACGAGTGTTCGAGGAAAGCACGACAAATTTGTCTATGGCACACAATTCAGTCCGGACGGCAGCAGCCTGGTGACTGTGGGAAGTGATCGGCGGATATGGATCTATGATGGCAAGACGGGAGAGGCGGTCAAGCAGATCGGGGAGGGCGAGGATGCGCACAAAGGATCCATCTTTGGCGTCAGCTGGAGTCCTGATGGTAAGAAGGTGGTCACAGCATCGGGCGACCAGACGGTGAAGGTGTGGGATGTGGAGAGTGGAAAGCTCGTACAAAGCTGGAAGATGGGCCCGGAAGGGAAATCAAGTGTACCTGATCAGCAGGTGGGAGTGGTGTGGCCACAAGGGAGAAGTGATGGCTTGATCATATCCGTGGACCTGGAAGGAAACCTCAACTACTTCAAGTTAGGCGACGACAAGCCCATCAGAGTAGTGCGAGGACATCAAAAAGCTGTGACTGCGGCAACAGCACCGAGCGATGGACAAACATTATGGACCGGCGGTGCAGATGGACGACTCCGAGCATGGGACGTCTCTGCAGGGTCAGCAGCAATGATTGATGGCGAGCCACACTCCAATTATGTGGCCAGCGTTTCTGCCGTGCCGAACGCTGACAGCAAAAGCGCACGCATCTTCTCGGTCGGGTGGGACGACTTTCTGCGAACCATTGATTCTTCGCAAAAGTCATTCGTAGGGGCGGTGAAGACAGAAGGCCAACCCAAGGCAGCGACTGTCGCTGTTATTGGTGGCAGTCCGCATACCCTCGTGGCGACGGCTGCAGGCATCGCATCCTATGTCGATGGCGAGAGTATCGGATTACAAAAGACACCAGCTCCCCCGACTGCACTTGCAGCGTCGGGCAGCATCATCGCAGCCGGGTCAGATGACAAAGTCGTTCGCATTTTCGATGCCTCATCGCCCTCGTCCTTTTCAGAGATTGTCACCCTGAAAGAGGCGACCGCTCCCATCTCGGCACTTTCGTTTTCTGGAGACGGAAAATACCTGGCCGTGGGCCTGTCAAGTGGCAAAATCTTTGCTTATTCGAACGCCTCTGGAGCCTGGACGCTCGAAACGAATCGCTGGTCGGCACATACTGCTCGGGTTACCACTCTTGCTTGGAGCCCAGATAATAAGAAGGCGGTGTCGGGCGGGCTGGATACGAATGTATTCGTATGGTCTTTGACCGATCCCGGGAAGCGTATTAAGGCACCGAATGCCCACAAAGAAGGCGTGGGTGCTGTTGCATGGACAGAGGACGACAGAGTCATATCGACTGGTGCTGATGCTGCTGTCAAGGTCTGGAAGGTGGCGGGAGTGCCTTGATCCCCTTGAACCAGCCGCGTCTTCACGGGGGATGCCTTCTTAAAAAGTAGAACCGGGAGAGATCTCGATATAGACTTCAAGGACTGAAAGCACCCAAAAGTTACGTACCTAGGTACATGTAGTGCCATGCCCCCTTAGATGAAGTGGTTGGGGTTGTATTTCTGCTCTCAACTACGTGTATATAAACTACAACCTCCAGGCCAACCACAAGTCGACGTGAACTGCTCTTATCTAGTGGACACATTGTGCTTGCCGACCGAGGGAGAGGCTGAGGCTCCTAATACGATGAATCGCCCCTACGGCCACCTCACGTGAGTTGCCCGACCTCACATCCTCGAGCTCGCATCTTATCCTGCCTATCAGCCTTGGCCGTACTTCCATACTGCTACAGACGGAGCTGAACAGCTCAGGCGTGCTGCTGTAATGACAAGGCGGACATCGTCGCCTTGATACAATATTGACTCCAGCAGGGTCATCACATTGGACGTACCACAGCTAGAGCTCTGTTGCAAGAGGCACAATGAGCGCCACCAAGTACACCAATCGAAGCATACCGCGAATCAGCCTCAAGGACTTCGACAATCGAATCGACGAAATCACATCCCAGCTCGTACAAGCAGCAGAAACGGATGGCTTCTTCTCCATCACCGATACCGAAATCTCGATAGCAGAAATTGACGCCATCTTCGCCACATCCGAGTCCTTCTTCGCACTCCCCGACGACGTCAAAAGCACCGTCCCCTTCAGCAGCAAAAACGTCGGATGGGAAAAAAAGGGCCAAATCCGACCTTCCACAGGCGTCGCAGACCAAAAAGAAAGCTACCAACTCCAATTCGGAGTCCACATGAAAGACAAATGGATCCACGAATCTTTTCTCCCTCATTTCAAACTCGATGCCCAACATTTTATGCACAAAGCTCAATCCGTCTCGGAAAAACTCATGTTGTGTTTTGCTCGGGGTCTGGGTTTTCCTGATCGGCATTTCATTCAAGCTCACGATCCTTCTCGTCCGGATTCTCAATCTGTTTTACGTCTTTTACACTATTTCGAAATCGACAAGAAAACTTCTCTCCCGCTCCCACCAGATTACCATCGAGCGGGCGCACACGCCGACTGGGATCTTCTCACGCTCTTATTCCAACGTCAGCCGGGCTATAGCGGATTAGAAATCTGTCCTGGGCGCGAAGTCGTGACATCGTTTGGGATGGGCGATACGTGGACGAAAGTGGAATTTGCGCGAGGGGATATTGTGTGTAATATTGGGGATTTACTCATGTCGTGGTCGGATGATCGGTTCAAATCTACGTTTCATCGGGTTTTGGCGCCGAGGGATGTTGAGAGGGATGATTTTGGTGCGAGGTATAGTATTGCGTTTTTTAATCAGCCAAATGTGGATTGTGAGATTCAGGGGCCCAGGAAGAAGTATCCGTTGGTTACTGGGAGGGAGTTTACGAGGAGGGCTATGGAGAGGAATTTTGCGGCTTTGAAGATGAGGCAGGAGGAGGAGGAGGAGGAGCAGCGGCAGCGGCAGAAGGGGGAGGTTGGGCAGGGTGTTGCTGTTGGTGGTGGGAAACAGGGGGTTGTGGCTGCGTAGGGTTTTGATGATTGAGGTGGTTGTGTTTTTGGTAAAACATGCAACGAGATGATACGATTGCTCATGCGGATATGAATGGGAAGGGTTTACAGATGCTAGTCATCCACTTCCTCTCTCTCTCTCTCTCTCTCTCTCTCTCCTCCTCT
>NW_016017387.1:218345-237800 GCF_000320565.1 Sphaerulina musiva SO2202 | reverse complement strand
CTCTCTCTCTCTCTCTCTCTCTCTCTCTCTCTCTCTCTCTCTCTCTCTCTCTCTCTCTCTCTCTCTCTCTCCCTCTTCTACTATATCCCAAATCATCACTTACCTTACACACACAGCTTCACACAAGTACAGCACAACAAAGTCCTCAGTCAGTCAGTCAATCAGTCCCCCACTTCCCTTCACAAGCAATCAAACAAAATCCGGGACGTCGTTGAATAGCCCGCACTACTAGCTTCCAGTATTATAGAAAATGATCAACCGAGATTGCCTTCGTGGAGAGACTGTATATTTGAGGTGGCACAAAAAGAGGGCATTAAGAAGTACAGACGAAGAGATCTGAGATTTGTGGACGCTACGGAAGGGGATTGGATGGTGATATTGCTAAGAAGGATGTACGGATTTGGTGATTGATGACTGATGAGGATGGTGAAGATGAAGAAGAAGAAGACGCTGCTGGGAGGGAGAGGTTCCTGTTTGATATTGCTTGTTGCCTGGAGGAAAAATAGCTATGTGATGAAGGTAGGCTCGTTTATGTTTACGAGCAAGAAGAGAGATATCTATTAGACTTTCTCTGGTGCGACGCGAGCTTCCATTTACTGTAACATAAACAAGTAGACTACTACTAACCGACAGAATAACAGGAGACATGGTAATTCTCCTGTGTGAAGGCAAAGTCGCAAACGCTTCTCGAAGGGTGGGTCAACTTTCTTTCATCCGCCGCCTCGCTTACCAATGTGTATTTAACACGCTGCACAATAGGTATTAGGTACTATATATGAGGCATTGGTGAAGCACAACGCATTTGGTGGGCTAGTGGCAATTATTGTTAATAACTAGTCAGTCTAGTCTAACTCTCAAACACCATCATACGGTATAGGCGAAATGGTATGTTCAGTACAGTATATCCGCCGTGGCTAAACCAAACAAGGATCTACGCTGGAGAATATATACTACGTACAACGCATACATACACCTCTCTCTCACACCGAAGAAGATTATTACCTTACCTAGGTATTGTTATTCTCAAGCACACTCTTTTACAAACATTGCGAGTGAATCGTCATTCAGCAACTACAACCTCAATCATCATCAAGATGCTACTCCCTTCTCCCCCCAAAACACTTGCAGCAGCAATATTACTATCCCTCGCAAGCCACACATCCGCCACCCTCCTCTGGGACGGGCGTCTAAACAACTACACATCCGCCTCCTTCCTCTCCAACTGGTCCTGGTCCAACCCCATCGGCCCCTACCAATACTACATCCACGGCTCCGGCTCCGTCTCCGACTACATTTCCCTCTCACCGACCTACAAAAACCCTCACGACACCAACTCCCTGCGCGGCATCCAACTCAGTATCGACAACACATCCAGTTGGAATGGACAATACATGATGCGGACAGAATTAATTCCGTTTTCGACAACAGCCAAAATCAACGAGTCGAAAGTTTTTTATCATTTTTCGCTTTCGCATACAAATGTGAATCCTCCTTCGATAACGGAAGAACATCAGATTTGTTTTTTTGAATCGCATTTTATGGAGTTGAAATATGGTCCGATTGCTCTTTCTTCTTCTTCCTCAACCAACACCACAACAACCCCAGCACCCAAAACCTCCTCCCTCCTCCACTTCCTAACCTCCAGCACAACCTCCCACTGGAACACCACGCTCCTCCCCGGAATATGGCACAACATCGCCTACGGTATAGATTTCAACTCTCGCACCGTCTCCTTTTACCATTCCGTGGGAGGAGAAGATTTGAAATTGATCGTGGATGCGATTCCCGCTGAGACGTACTCGGATGGGAAAGATTGGCATTTGGGAGTTTTGAGATTGCCCGAGGGAGGCGGTCCTGAGGGGAAGAGGAGTGGAGTTAGAGAGGATTGGAGATTTTCGGGTGTGTGGATTGAAGAGGGGGAGATTACGACGAGGATTGGAGGGGGTGTTGGTGGTTCTTCTTTGGGGAATTCGTCGTGCGTGGAGTAGAATTTTTCTTTTTTGTTTGGTTGTTGATGTTGTGGAGTGGCGAGAGGAAGGGAGGGATGGAAGTTGGAGGGGGAGGAATAATCAAAGAAGTTGACTTTGGGATAGAAATCATCAAGATTGACTGATATGCGGATTTGAAACGGTCTACGAATCTGTCAATCAATCGCCTTTTCTTTTTCTCGCTCTCTCTGTCTCTCTCTCTGACTGTGTCTCCAACATGCTCATAAGCAACAATCAGAAGCTCCGCGATGGTGACATTACTCAATGAATGATGTTTCCAATCCATTTCACGATCTGTTTTTCCGTCTATAACCCCCATGCAAATCACCGCTCTTGTTTTGTCCAAAAATGATCTCGTACGCTCCTCAAATGCCTAGTCATCCTGACCCTCCAAACGCCCTCCTACGAGCTATCATTCCCCAGATCCACGCCTTCGTACAGGTTGTTCCTCGATTGACTGATTCCAGCTCCCGGATCCAGCTTCTGTAGAAATTCCGGTGGAACAGATGGAATATAGCGTCTTTCTCGTTCGCGATTCACACCCCCAAAGCCCGATCCATACGATATGAGCATGTCCGTGCTAGTGGGTAAGTGGAAAGGCAGCAAGAGGGCAGGGTTGAGGAGATTACTTTCGGGAACGTCTTCTTCATTGTCGTAGGTGGGCGTACCCGGTGGCAAGGGAGAAGCGCCATTGCGAGGAGAATTGGGTTGTTGGGCTCCTCCGGGTGTGGTAGGAGTCGATGGAAGCTCTTTGCCAGCACCACTTGTTCGGAACGAAGGGTGCGGTGCTTTGGGTCTACTCTTGACTTCTTCGATATGTCGAAGTGCAGGACGCGTCAGCGATTTCTCGCCAACCTCTGCGCGATAGTGTTTCACGGCATGCAAAAGCTGCTTGATAGATAGATTGGGTAGTTGTTGGAGAGTCGTTTCCATTCCGTCACGATCTTCGCCCATAGAAGAGAAGCATTGAAGCCATTGCAGGAGCTGAACCACAGGGCCTAGATGCCGTCGGGCTGTCTCTACTGTGGGCTCGCCGGTGGCTGTCGTTTCGCCATTGGCATAGTGCTCGGGCTGTCTGTTGTTCGTTCGCGCCCAGTCTTCGAGCATGGAGATATTCATGCGGATCTGCATCGCCTTGGTCCTGGCCAGGTAGCGCTTATTGGACATTATCCGATTGAAGATTTCTGCGCCTAGCCAGTAGTATAGTTGTGACAGTACCTGAGCAATAATCACAGAATGCACATCGTATAGATCTAGCACGAAAAGCGTCGATGATAACAGCGATGTGATGTTCCGCGGCGAAATCTGGGCCTTGCGTTTCGGTGAGGGTGGCCGGAAGCGTTTCTCCATCGGCTCGGGTTTGACGGTATTCTTCTTCTTCAGGAACTTCCACTCGTTCTGAAAGGTGATGTCTTCGAAACCTGGTATCGTCTCGTGGTCCAGCATAGCGGCATCTAGCACCTTGTCCATTCTACGCTCAGCGTCCCGTATGATGAGGATGTAGATCTCGTGGACGAGCTCTGCCATTTGTGCCTGGAACTGCGTCGTGGCTTCTGTCAAGCCCGTATCTTTCTTCAGGTAGTAGAGCAATAGCGTAGCATTGGACAGCCAGAATGCTAGCATGGTCATGTCCCACTGGTTGCGGTCCACGATATCATATATCTTGTCCTGCGCAGTGGCGAGCCAGTCTGTGAGCAGCTCCGCGCTGGAGTGATAGTGTGCGTATCGCGCGCCGAGGAACACAATGTTGGCAGGTACCGGCTTCTGCGTCGCTGATCTTTGCGGTGTCATCTTGGTAATCACCACGTCCAGTATCCGCTCAATGTCGTTCTCAACAAACACAAACATCTGATCATTGAGACACCGTGTCCAGTCGAATTCATCGGTGTCTTCAAAGTCTTCGGGAGATTCTGGGGTCTCGTCCAGACCCAGATTTCCCAAGTCGACTTCCAGGTTGATGGCACTCTCCATCATCATGCGCCGCCTCTGCTCACTTTCTGCCAACTCCTCTTCAAACCGATCTTGTGAGAAGCCCGCGTTGTAGAAGTCGTCCGTCACTCCGACGGTACCAATCCTGTAACCACTGTCCTGTAAGAAGTCTGACATTTCCCCGCCAGGAGGCACAAAGTCCAGAGGCGTCCTTCCGCTCGAAGACTTGACATCGGTGGAGGCTCCATGGTCCAGCAGTATTTTGGCAATATCCTTGTGGGAGTTGGTGATGGCCCACATGAGCGCTGTCCATTGATTCTTGTCCTGGCAATCGACTGTGGCGCCGGCATCTAAGAGTGTCTGTACGACATCCTTGTGTCCAAAGCAGCTTGCATAGACAAGAGGTGGTGTCCCTTCTGCATCCACGCCGTCTATCTGAGTGAACTTCGAGGCCGGTCCCCGCACTAGTCGGTGCACTCTTGCCGAATCGCCGTTGCTTGCGGCCATGAAGAGAAAGTCCTGCAGAGCCTGCGCCTTTTCCTCCCGACTCAGCTTGTCGTCGTGCAAGATGTCATCCTCCTGGCTCTCGGCAGCATCGCTCTGCTTCCGCGCGTGGATAGCCATCATCTCGGCCACGCCCACGTCGTCGTGGCCAAAGTCTCTCTCAAAGGCGTCATCGTCGGGCTCGTTCAAGGAGAGATTGAAAGGTTTCGCAATGGTTGGTGCAGTCAGAAACTGCGATTGGCCTACGGGAATTCATCAACATATGTATGGTACACGTATTACTGCAGCGGTGTCGTGGACGCACCCTGCCATGCATCGTAGTACTCTGTCTCTTGAGGGGGACCATAGCTGTAACTCTGGCGGTCATCCAGTGATCGCGGCAGGTCAGCTGGCAATTCCATCGGCCTTTTCTTCTCCTGTTGCGCTCCGTCTTCGTCCTCCTCTACCACCACCGCCGCCGCCTCGTCGTCGTCGTGCTCGTCGCGCCCGTCATGTCGCCGCCCAACGTGTCCGGCCTCCGCATCCATGGATGAAGAGCTGTTCGCGTGCGCACCGCGCCTCCCCGCTTCATGGGTGCGTGCGTGCGTGCGTGCCTGCTTCGACAGACTGTGGGGTGAACCTCGTAAGGCTGATCACCAGAAGCTGTAGGTACCTGTACCTGACCTGAGGTACATCCAAAGACTCTTGTGGCTCCGCTGGGAAAAAGCGCCGCGATGTCCGGGTATTGGTTTGGTATTGGTGTAATGATTGTTGTGAGACACGGCGGCTTAAGATGTGCATGGCACAATTGAAGCTGCCACTGCAATTGACGTGGGCCACATCAGCTCCAATGTACCGGCTGGTCACGGGATCGTCACGTCCCGCGGATACCGGAAACGCGGTACAGACAGGGATCCGCGCGTGCTAACGGGTAGTAGCGTGGTGGTAGCGTGCGTGCTCACGTACATGTACACATCACAAACACCGACATCGATGTGCGTGCGCCCTCTGCTGACCGAGACGCCTCTCACTCGTAATCCGCCTCCAAGAGCAGAGCACTCCAGTGCAGTCCCAGTGCAAGTGCAGTAACGCAACGCACTGTCAGCTGTGCGTCTGTATGCCCCGACCGAGTCGCTCCTTCCTTCCTCTCTCTCTTACCCCCGCACCACCAGCTCGCTTCCTTCTGTTTCCGTTGCGCTACCACCTACGACTATTCGTGCTCGCGCACTCCCGACCTGACGCCCACGTAACCTCGCCGTCTAGTTCCCTACCATACCTACCACCTACCGACAAACCTACCTACTACCCACCAGCCTAAGGCAGACTCTGCATTTTGCGGCAAAGAGAAAGAGAAAGAGCAAGAGCAGTACTGGGACGACGGCCATGGAACACAGTGGATAATGACAGTCGTGAATGCTCCAGTCGCTTGCAGGCAACATGGATCTTGTGGTGGAGGACGAGGCAGATCGTGTGGGGGAGGACGAAGCAGATCGTGTGGTCGAGGACGAGGCACAAGTGGCTTCTATCAGGCGTTTCTTCGAGCGCCTCCGCGAAGACGTGCCGGGCTACGAGTTCAGCGACGAGGTCCCACCATTCCATTCCTCCTACGACAATTGGCACTTCTTCGGCCGCAAGAAGAATGCGAAAGCTACAGCAGCAGGAGCAGCAAGCCGGAAGTCCAGCCTGTCTGCTGTAACCGACTCGCGGCCGCCATCTGTCCGCACGAGATCCGATTACGATGCTGCCACGCCCGACGAGGAGCAGGAGCAGCCTATTTGGGTGGTGGGACGTTTGTCGAAGCAGATCCTGCGGCTGGAGCGCGAGTTCAAGCTATGTCAGCAGCTGTTCCAAACTGCTGAGGACCACAAGCACTTTGTCAGGCCCATCAGCCTCTTGAGACTCCCTGCGCGCCAGCCGGGAGATGTGCCGCTCTGCATTTCCATCGTGGAAGCACCAGGCAAAGACTATTTGCAAGACCTCGTCAATCTCGGCTCGGATTTCTACGGTGGGGTCCCCGGTTCGCAGCAGATACAGCATCGAGAGCAGGTCCCACTGTTGACCTTCCTGGACTTCGCCATTGGCGCCAGCGAATGTCTCGAGATTCTACATCATGGCTCGGATATTGTGCATGGCGAGATTCGAGGCGATGCCTTTCACTACAACAAAGATACTGGCACCGTGCGCATGATCAATTTCGGATCTGGTGTGAGAAGCTTCGAACATGGCCTGACTTCGGCCAACTGGACCACGTTGATGTCGCAACGAGGAGTCGAGCACCGACTACAATTCATAGCTCCAGAGCAGACGGGCCGTCTGCCCGCTGAGCCTGATGCGCGAACCGATATCTACTCACTGGGAATACTGTTCTGGACAATGCTGACTGGGCAGCCACCATTCGAGGGCAAGTCGCCTCTTGATGTAATGCAGAACGTACTAGGGCGTCGAATACCGCTAGCCTCGTCGATTCGCACGGACGTGCCCGATGTCTTGTCTAGGCTGATACAGAAGATGACAGCTCGGAACATGGACGATCGCTACAACTCCACAACAGGGGTCAAGCACGACCTGCAGAAGCTGAAGAAGATTCTCACAGATGGCGACCAAGAAGCTCTTGCTTCTTTCAAACTGGCGGAAAAGGATGTATCGTGCTTTTTTGTTCTGCCGTCAAATCTCGTGGGACGCGAAGAGCAACGTGCCAAGATTATCGAAGTGATCGAGAGAGCAGCCGCCAAAGCAGCCCGCTCCACGCTCTCCCGAAAGGCACTGTACTCTCTGAGCTCGACAGGCTCGTCTGTGATATCTAGCGATCCGCAGATCGCGAATCTTCTAGATGACATTAGTGACAGCACATCCTCTACCGATCGCGAGCGAACTGACAACCACCTGACGTCGATCCCAGAAGCAATACCATCCGAGCAACGGATGTACAGGACGTCGCTGGACTACCCCGATCGAACAGCTCGCACTGGAAGTACAGTGTCTCCGGCAGCCTCAATCAATGAAGATGGCGGACTGACAAGCCAAGGATACAAAGATACCTCATATGATAGCCATGGATCCGGCACTAGTGGTAACAGAGAGGGCTCAGAGAGTCTATTCAGGACCATGTCAAGCTACCAGCTGGGCAGCATGACCTCCGAGCCAAGCTCACTCCTGCGAACTGCACAAAAGATCAAAAGGAAAGGCAGAACAGAGATCATCAGCATTTGTGGTCAAGCAGGTTTTGGAAAGTCTGCCCTGGTTCAGAGCGTTCAGGTCCGCGCAAGGAAGTATGGCTACTTCGCCACAGCAAAATTCGATCCGGTACGAAAGGCCCCATTCGACCCTGTAGTGAGGGTCATGTCTTCACTATTCAGACAAATATTTTCCGAGAATGATGTCAGCACACCATTCCATGAGAACGTGAGGACATTTGTAAAACCATATTGGGGTATCCTCCATACCTATCTAGACTTACCTGTGTGGTTGTTAGCCCCCACGATTAATGGCAAGATGGCAGCCAGCCAAGGGCCATCAGAGATGCGCTCAGCCCATGGACAGCTCGAAAGGCCACCGGAGCGCAAGACGTGTAATGCAGCTAGTACACAGGAATGGCTTCGCTCAGGGGGCTCCAGCAAATCCTCGCGGTTTATGTCGATCTTCCTGGATGTACTTCGGCTGCTTGCCGTGCAGAAGTTCGCTTGTTTCTGCCTGGATGACATACAGTTTGCAGATCCCGAGAGCCTGGAACTGCTGCAAATCATCGTCAAGAGCCACATTCCCCTCGTGCTTATGCTCACATACCGAGAAGAAAAACCGATAACTCCTGCGGTTGCGAAACTTCTTGAAAAGGCCACCAGAGTTGACGTTGGGCCTTTCTCGGACAACCAATTGACTGAGTACGTCTCGCAGACACTTCACAGACCGGCTGAATATGTCACTCCACTGGTGGCAATCATCCACGAGAAGACACAGGGCTCGCCGTTCTTCGTTCGTGAGATGTTGGACTCTGCATATCGCAAGAAGTGCATATACTATTGCTGGAAATGTGGGCATTGGGAGTTTAGTCTTGACAGACTGTTTGCGGAGTTCTCAACGCCTGATGCAGGTAAATTCTCGACCGACGACTTTATTCTGCGACGCATGAAAGAACTTGCAATTGATGCTCAAACTGTGCTTGCATGGGCTGCTATCATAGGCAATAGCTTCAGGTATGTTATCAGGACATCCCCCATCGAGGCACGAGATCCTGCCAAGACAGTACCAATTAAATTGGACGGCGGCGTGCCCGATATTCCTGCCAACGATCGCACACTTTCGGATCGCATTTGACGAAACGTACTGACCTGTGGATTACTATAGCTTCAAGGTCGTTCGCCGCCTTATGAGCTGTGCTTGCTCCGAACTGTCTCCTCAGCCGCTGATACCTCCTCAATCCAAAGACGCCGTGGCCGGTCTACAGACTGCACTGGCATCGTTTGTTGTCATGCCGACTGACGATGAAGACCGTTTCAAGTTCAGTCATGACCGATATATTGCTGCAGCAGATTCTTTGTGCAAGGACTACGTCCGAGAGGAGATGCACTACGTTGTGGCCTCATCAATGATGAAACATAGCCCCTACGACCCAGTCAGTCAGCCGAGTGTGGTCCTATTCGAGCAAGCACGACACATCTGCAAAGGTGTTGATGCCATCAAACTTCGTGTGCCCGTAAAGACTGCATATCGTGAGCTACTATACCAGGCAGCTGAAACTGCGAGGGAGTCTGGGGCGAGAACTTCTAGTCTCTACTACTTCAAGGTTTGCCTCGACATCCTCCCGGAGAACCCATGGGCTGACAAGACTGGCGACGCAAGCTATTCCGAAACACTTAGCCTCCATATACGAGCAGCAGAAGCGTTGGGGTATGCTGGCGATCACGAGACAGCATCGAAGCTGTTGACGGCTGTGTTCGAGCATGCCCTCAACGCAACAGACAAGGCGCCTGCAGCTATCATTCTTGGTCGCATGCACGTTCAGAAAGGTGACAGCAAGATGGCGTTCGATGTACTCAAGCGAGCTCTCGCTGATCTGGGCTTGAGCATCGAAGAAAAGTCCTTGGAAGAGTGTGACGAGGAGTTCCAGAGTCTTCTACCACGTCTGAAAGAAAACCCACCAGACTTCACAGGCGTAGACCCGAAAGATATTGACAGGAGTTTGTCCACGCTCGCCGCATTGCTAACCGAGATCCAACTTGCAGCATTCTGGACCGACCACGTCCTCTACTATAACGTGACACTGGCCATCTTGAAGGTGTATCTGGAACGTGGTATGTTTAGTGCAGTGGCTCTCGGCTATGTGAACATGGCTGCCATCATCATCTGGCGCTTCAGTATGATTGACATCGCCATGGAGTTGGGCAGCCATGCCTGCCAAGTGTTAGAGTTCTTCGATCAAGAGCAGTACACCATTGGACGCGTATTGACGCTCTACGCAGCCTTCCTCGGCCATATGCAATTCGATTTTGCCGGGAACTTCAAATTTCTCAACAGGGCGTTGGATGCTGCCTCCAGCGCGGGAGATAAGATCGCGCACCTCCTCAATATTGGCACTTCAGCTGCCTACCGCCTGTGGGCATCGGAGAATCTCGCAGAGACAGAGGCTTACATCATCTCGGTGGGCGACGAATTCCCAGACTGGCAAGAAAACTTGCGTGGAGGTGTCTTCTTAGTGAGCACTCGACAAATGGTCCGTGCTCTGGCTGGCAAGACCAACTACAAATCGGCATCGGAAGTTCTGAGCGATTGCAGTCACTCAAGCAATGATTACATCAAATTCATCAAGGCGAAGGCTTCGAATCCTGAAAGACCACTCTCGATATACATGGCCCACCAGCTCCAGGCGTTGTACCGCTTTGGTTACTATCATGAGGCAGTGGTGCTCGGAGAACGACTGCTGCCGATGACGGATGGCTTGATGTGCATGCGATACCGTTACTCCGTCATGTTCTATCATGCACTCGCCATGATTGCGTGCATTCGCGAAAATCCTGTCCGGCCGGACCGGGAAGAACTGATGGCGAAAGTGATGCACTATCGAGCACTGATCGAGATTATGGCGGCGATCAACAATGCCAATTATGTGACACATCTTTCGTTATTGAATGCTGAGATTGCAGACATTCAGCAGGACTACGATCACGTCCTCACACACTACGAGAAAGCTGTCGACCACGCGTTGGTGTCGAATGTGACTCTGGACGAAGCCTTGGCACTGGAGCAGTACGCGGACTGGCTGGTGAGAAGAGGCTCTGCTCGGCCTGGGCGTGGCATCATTCTCGATGCGATATCTGCCTACCGCCGAGTCGGAGCATTTGGCAAAGCGGACCACGTCAAGGACAAGTACGAGTATCTGCTCTATGGGACCCGCAGTCTTTCCAATGTCGACACCGGCACCCAGACGGTCAACGATGCTTCGACAAGTGCGCCATACGCCTACAAACTGGAGAGAATAGCCAGTCACCAGGCGAGCCAGACTCCAGCAGATAGGACTGAGGAGTGGCTCGAGCCCACATCGGGTCAGTCTCGTCTCACGTCCAGCATTCGTGACAGCATGAACAGAGAGCCACCAGCTGCGCTGTCGTCGGCCGTGGGGTTGGACATGATCGACCTCGCGGGAATTCTAGAGTCAAGTCAGCTACTCTCATCGGAGCTGAATGTTGACAGACTGTTATCCAAGCTTACAGACATCATCGTAGACTCAGCAGGTGCAGAACTTGTTGGTCTGGTGGTGGAGAACGACCAAGGAGAGTGGTGTGTAGCATCTGTTGGTACACCTGATGATATCGAAGCTCCTGCGATGGGCATTCCACTTGCCGAGATCCAAGATCCAGTAGCGAAACAAGTCACGATGTATGTCTTGCGATTCAAGGAGGAGGTTTTCCTTCGACAGGTCTTGGACGACGAGCGCTTCTCAAATGTGCCCGACTCGTGGCTGGAACAGAATCCAGATGGAGCCAGCATGGTCTCGATCCCGATCTTACATGGTGAGAATGTACTGCTGGGAAGTCTCTACTGTCAAGCGCCACCAAACACCTTCACCGAGCGGACAGTGACATTGCTGAAGCTGCTCGTCAACCAGATTGCCATCTCCATTGCCAATGCATTGCTGTTCAAGCGAGCGGAGAGAGTACAGGCCAGCAATGCCAGCATGCTCATCGTACAAAAGCAAGCTCTTGCCCAGGCCCAGGAACAAGAGAAGAAAGCGAAGGCGGCCGAGGCGGAGGCGAAGGAAATGGTAAGACTGAAAGACGAAGCAGCAAAAGCGAAATCCATGTTCCTGGCCAACGTATCACATGAGCTCAGAACACCATTGAATGGTGTGATTGGCATGTCCGAGATGCTCAAAGCCACGCCCCTCAACCGGGAGCAGGAGGAGCATGCTGACAGTATTCGAGTGTGTGCGGACACGTTGCTTAGTGTGATCAACGACATCCTGGACTTCTCGAAGCTCGAAGCAGGCAAGATGCAGGTTTTCAGCGTGCCGTTGAGCTTGACAGAAACCATCACGGAGGTTGTGAGAGCGCTGTCGTACACGAACATTGAGCGAAACCTGGTCACCAAGACTGAACTGCATCTTGACAAGGAACTGGTCGTCATGGGTGATCCCGTCAGACTGCATCAGATTCTGATGAATTTGATGTCGAATGCGTACAAGTTCACTGCGCGAGGTACCGTCACAGTGCATGCAAAGGTCGATCGCGAGGACGCAGAGTCCATCACAGTCACAACTTCAGTACAGGACACTGGCATTGGCATCACAGAGGAGCAACAGAAGAAGCTCTTCTTGCCATTCTCGCAAGCGGATTCCAGCACCGCACGAAGCTACGGCGGCACAGGACTCGGCCTATCCATTTGCAAAGCCATTCTCGAAAACGTCATGAAAGGGCAAATCTGGCTGGAAAGCACGCCCAATGTCGGTACCAAGGTCTCCTTCCGGCTCTCGTTCAAGAAAGTGAATGCTTCTGACTTGCACGAGCAAAGTGGCACTGCGCCTCACGGACGCGAAGCGGATCCCATGGCCATCTTCACCCCACCAGCAGCAGATGACGGACCGGGCGCACGGGCTGTGGTCAGTTTGCAAGGCATTCCGCGCGATCAACTCAAGGTCTGTATCGCCGAAGACAACCCTATCAACCAGAAAATCGCCATCAATTTCGTGAAGAAGCTGGGCTTTAGCTGCGAAGCGTATGGCGACGGACAACAAGCCGTCGACGCCTTGACTCGAGCTTCCGAAGATAATCGTCCCTTCCATCTAGTGCTTATGGACGTGCAGATGCCCGTCCTGGATGGCTACAACGCCACGCGAGAGATCCGAAAACATCCTGATCCACGTGTCCGCGATATTCTTGTGATTGCCATGACGGCTTCTGCGATTCGTGGAGATCGAGAGAAATGTCTTGAAGCCGGCATGAACAATTATCTGGCGAAACCGGTCCGCGCGGATACGTTGAAGCAAATGTTGGAGAGTTACTTACATCAGCCGAGGAAGGACATGCCGAACCTGCAGGATGAGGCAAACAGGCTTGTCGAGAATGTTGAGAATGAGGAGGCTAGGCAACAGCATCATCTCCAACAGCAGCAGCAGCAACAGCAGAATGCCAGTCGGAACGGAAAGGAGAACGCGAAGAGTAATAACGCTACTGCTGGTACTGGAGGAATTGGTTCGAGATTGCCGGAACTGACTAAGAGTGGTGATCTCCGTCGTCAAGCTCCGCAGAGGCCACGCAGTGCGCAAAGAGCTACGGCTATACATCTTTCGCCCGAGGAGATGATACCCAAGCCGAAGGCTTCTTCGTCGTCGTCTTCTTCTGGTTCTTCTTCGTCTTCGACATCCTCGACACGGGCCGGTCAAGATCCGTCCATGAAGGAGCAGTTGAAGCTGGTTGATCGGCAGATCAAAGAGTTGAGGGATCGGCCGAGTAGAGCTGGTAGTGTCAGTCCTGCGCCCCCGTTGAAGGACAGAAGTGGCTCTGGTGGAGAGAACGCTAAGCGAGGGAGTACGGACGGGAGGAAGGATGGTGTTGAGGGTGGAGGAGAGGATGGAGGACAGTGAGAAGCGGAAAGGAGCATCGAGACAGGTTTTCAACGATTTTGTGCTTGAGGGACTGTTTTCTCTCGCCTTTTCTGGGACCACAAGACGACGAGCAACACACAGAGGAGCGCAGGATGGGCCACAGAACTGGCAGATGGTGCATATAAATATATCGAAAGCATGGATCAGGTTGTGCATAATGTAAAGCGTGCGGTGGGGGGTGCCCTGCCCTTACATAATGTACATTGTTTGCTTGCTCACGACATTGATGAGCTGTTAATCAAAGTTCGTCAATGCCAATGCATGTAAATGGAGTGGGGTCCTCAATGCCGTCATCACGACAGATTTCCCTCTCTGCCTCCATGTTCAGGTGAAGTTCTCCCGAAAGACCTCAACCAGGGCTGTTAGAACAGAGACGGGAGAAAAGGACAAGACCACACCAGACAATGAAACAACGCTTCTCGTCCCTCGACGTCAAAGTCATCGCCCACGAACTCAACGCCTCCCTCACCTCCCTCCGCCTCTCCAACGTCTACGACCTCAGCTCCCGCATCTTCCTCCTCAAATTCCAAAAACCCGACCAGATCCGCCACCAACTCATCGTCGACTCCGGTTTCCGCTGTCATCTCACCCAATTCGTGCGAGCCACTGCCGCCCAACCTTCCCCCTTTGTCGCTCGCCTGCGCAAGTTCTTGCGAACGAGACGATGTGTGAGTGTGCGACAGATTGGGACAGATCGCGTGATTGAGCTGTGTTTTTCACATGCGGAAGGCGTGTATAGACTGTTTTTGGAGTTTTATGCAGGCGGGAATGTCATTTTGACTGATCATGAATATCATATTTTGGGACTGTTGAGGAGTGTGAATGAGGGGGAGGAGCATGAGCAGTATCGCGTGGGGTTGAAGTATGACTTGGAAAAGAGGCAGAATTATGCTGGGGAGGGGGTGCCCGATTTGACTAAAGTTTGGTTGAAAGAGGCGTTGCAGAGGACGGCGACGAAGTTGGTGGAGCAGGCGAATCGGGAGGCCAGTAAGAAGAAAGTCGTGAAGAAGAAGAAGGGGGACTCGTTGAGGAAGGCCTTGGCTGTTACGACCACGCAGTTTCCGCCGGTGTTGCTGGATCATGCGATTTTTGTGGCAAAGGTGGATCGGGAGTTGGAGGCGCAGCAGGTGGTGGATAGTGAGGAGTTGTTGGATCAAGTGCTGAGTGCTTTGAGAATAGCGGAGGGAGTGATGGAGGATATCACGAGCCAGCCGATCGCGAAGGGTTATATTCTGGCTCAGCGGAAGAAGGGAATGGCGACACCAGAGAAGGCGGAGGAAGAGGGTGAGGAGGAGGGTCGCGATGCGGACAGTACGAGTGGGCTCATGTACGACGACTTCCACCCCTTCAAGCCTGCGCAACTGGCTGAAGATCCGGCGAATGTGTTTCTCGAGCACGAGGGCTTCAATATCGCAGTGGACGAGTTCTTTTCGTCTATCGAAGGCCAGAAGCTGGAATCGAAATTGGCCGAGAAGCAAGAGAGTGCAAGAAAGAGGATCGAGCATGCGAAAAAAGAGCAGGAACAGCGCATCAATGGGTTGCAGCAGGTGCAGGAATTGCATGTACGTAAAGCACAAGCCATCGAAGCCAACGTGGAGCGCGTCGAAGAAGCTACTGCTGCTGTCAACGGGTTGATTGCACAAGGCATGGATTGGGAAGATATTGGTCGTCTGATCGAACAAGAGCAGAAGCGACATAACCCCGTGGCGGAGCTGATCAAGCTCCCGCTGAAGCTTCATGAAAATACCATGACATTGTTGCTCTCCGAGCTCGGTGCCGATGATGAGGACGAAGAAGCCAATGAGACTGATAGCGAGCCTTCGGATAGCGAAGACGAGGGCACGAACGCAGCTCAAGTCAAGCACGACGCGAAGCGGCTGACCATTGACATCGACTTGGCGGGATCTGCTTGGGTCAACGCGCGACAGTACTACGACCAGAAACGTACTGCGGCTGTCAAGCAAGAAAAGACGGTACTGGCTTCGAAGAAAGCCATCAAATCGACTGAGCAGAAGGTCATGGCTACTTTAAAGAAGGACCTCAAACAGGAGAAGGACGTGCTCAGGCCGGTACGGAAACAGTTCTGGTTCGAAAAATTCATCTATTTCGTCTCATCGGACGGTTACCTTGTTCTCGCTGGCAAAGATGCGCAGCAGAATGAGATTCTATACCGCCGCTATCTGAAAAAGGGTGATGTGTATATCCACGCCGACCTTGACGGTGCTGCGAGTGTGATTATCAAGAACAAGCTCAATCCAGAAGATCCCATACCTCCGTCTACACTGGCACAAGGAGGAGATCTGGCTGTTTGTACATCGAGCGCGTGGGACAGCAAGGCCGTCATGTCTGCTTGGTGGGTGAACGCTGATCAAGTCTCGAAGACTGCACCAACTGGGGAGTATCTCGCCGCAGGAGGGTTTATAGTTCGCGGCAAGAAGAACTTTCTCCCTCCTGCGAAACTCCTCCTAGGCTTCGGAGTCATGTTTCAGATCAGCGAGGAGAGCAAAGCACAACATGTCAAGCACCGTTTGGAACTCCCTCGGCAGAATAGCTACATGGCCACGCCGGATTTGACGGAAGCAGAAACGGCGGTGGACTCGTCTGTTGCAGGAGGATCTGACGATGATGATGATGACTTTCCAGATGCCGCTGCTCCTGCACCCAAGATCGAAGATGACGATGATGATGACTTTCCCGACGTGGCGAATGAGGCGGGCGATGTCTCCAGTGATGAGTCGCCGATTCAGCAACGAAGAAGGACATATGGTGAGCAGGAGAACGATGATGATGATGATGATCAGGACGATTCGCTGCGACCTGCGCCCAGAAATCCGTTGCAGTCAATGGGACCTGGTCCTTCTGCTACTAAACTCGAGCAAGATGATACACATGATGAGGAGGAGGGAGATGCAGAGTCGGAACACGGTGAAGCTGCTCAAACCAATACGACACCCGAAGATGAACACGACACTCCGGATCAGGACGAGCAACCAGCACAACCCCAGCTTTCCAATAAAGAGCGCAAGGAATTGGCGAGGATCCAAAAAGGCAAACCAGCTCAGCCTGCGCTTCCGAGCCAAAAACCTGCACGTGGACAGCGAGGCAAAAAGAAGAAGATTGCAACCAAGTATGCGAATCAAGACGAAGAGGATCGTGCGTTAGCCATGCAACTTCTCGGGAGCAAAGCGGCGGATGAACGACGCGAGGCTGAGGCAGCCATCAAGGTGGAAAAGAAAGAAACCGAAGAAGAAGCCCGCGCTCGACGGAAGGCCCAGCACGAACGTGCGCAGCAAAAGGGCCTCGAAGCCGAAGAGTTGCGCAAATTGAACCTCGAGGACGACGATGGAAACGATTCTTCCCATGCGGGAACTTCTACAGCTGAGATCAACACCATCCTCGACTCTCTCATCGGTCAACCAATACCTGGTGATGTCCTCCTCGAAGCCATACCCACTGTAGCGCCCTGGGCAGCTCTAGCGCGATACAAGTATAAAGTGAAGCTGCAACCGGGACAGCAGAAGAAAGGAAAAGCCACGAGGGAGATTCTGAGCAAGTGGATGAGAGATGCGTATGATGAGCGAAAACTCGATCGTAGTGAGAAGGATACGGAGAGGATTTGGCCGAGAGAGGCGGAACTGATCAAGGCGTGGAGGGAGGTGGAGGTGATTGGTGTGATTCCTGTCAAGAGCGTGAGGGTAGTCATGTCTGGTGGTGGTGCTGGAGAGGGCAAGGGAAAAGGTGGTGGCGCTCGAGGTGGAAAGGGTGGACGAGGAGGGAAAGGTAGTAAGAGGAGGTAGATGGACGACGACATCTCAGGTAGGTAGGTAGGTAGGAAAAGAGAGGCAGATCTTCCCATCCATTCTTTTCTCCTAGCGACCTGTCCTACCTATCCTATTCTACCTCATCCTACAAAGCCTAGTCCGACAGAAAAATAAAAACCAAAAACCAAAAACCAAAAAAAGAAACGGGCAACAGCAAACTACCCAACATCTTTTCTTACTTTCCTTTTCCCATCTTCTCCTCCTTTCTTCACGATCTCCAAATATCTTTGGTCGATCGCCACCACCATCCCCATCGTCATTGGAAATTTGAATTTCAATGATGTTTCGCTGAGAGCATGCATGCATAAGCTACCCTCACACCTCACATCTTGTGTACCTTACACTTTCCACGTACTTACTCATACCGTAGGTAAAGATACCTTATGTACCTTTACCTTCCTACAAAGTACTCTTTTCGTCGTCGTCGTCATTGCCAACACACAACACACATACAACATACGGGATAGGACAGGCAAGCAGGTGGGCACACTGCTGGGCTGGGCTGGTAGGTAGGAAAAGTAGATAGGTAAGGTAGGTGGGTACCTACATACCTAGAGGTAGGCTGGGCTGGTAGAAAGGAAAGTATGTATGTATGTATGTAAATAATGCAAGGCAGGCAGAGGAAAAGGAAAAGCAGGACATTGAATGCCAAGTATACCTGGGTACGGTAAGATAGGTGGGTAGGTAGGTAGGTAGGTAGGTGGAGAGAGGCCAGATATAGTCAGAGCGAGTGAGTGAGTGAGTGAGGGTATGGGAAGGTGTTGTTGGGAAGGTATGGATAAGGTGAGAAACTGAATGTAAGGTGAGGTAAGGTGAGGTGAGCGTGTTGGTGAAGGTACATGTAGGTGGAGGGTATGGTATATAATTTTATTGATCGACTGATGATTTTTTTTAGACCTACATTGCATATACATTTCAAAACTGTGAGGTATATGTACCATGCAACGGATACCGTTATGCGTAAAAAAGGTAAAAGGTACCTGCTTGTTGATGTTGTTTGTTGTTTGTTGTTTTGTTGTTTTTGTTGTCGTGATCGTTTGATCTTTCTCCACTCTCTCCTCTTCCTCCCCCTCCCTCCTGGGAAGTAGGTAGGTAGAGTAGAGTAAGGTAGATAGTACATACGTTACTGTAGGTAGCTTACCACATACAGTACTCTCCGTAGGGCGTAGACAGACTAATAGAAACGAGAGGTACCTTACAAAGCAAAAGAGGAGGAGTAAGATAAATCCGACCCGGCCGAGAGACGAGACGTCCCACGACCGGACATACGGACCAAACGAAAGTCCGAAACCAGGTCTAGCCTAGGAGGTACCTCCTACACAGCCTCTCTCAACAAGACGCACGAAAAAGAAAAAAAGTTTAAAGGAGAAACTGTAATCCCGATATGGAAAAACTTGTGGTCCGGTTAGAGTCTTAGGGAGGGGAGGGGTTGGCGGAAAGCTAAAACAGGAGACGAGGGAAAAGAGAGAGAGAGAGAGAGACCGAGAGAGGGGAATCCTTGTCACGTCGACGGGTTGGTGGTGAGGTTGTTGTTGTTGTTGCTGTTGTTTTTCTTCATTGGTCATTGGTCATTGGTGAATGAAGAAGGAGGAGGAGGAGGATAAGGAGGATAAGGAGGAAGAGGAAGAGGGGATGGGGGAATGGGAGGAGGGGGAAAAGTAGTTCCAGCAGGATTGGTTTAGGGTCACTGTAGGGGTATATCGTATATTGTCGTGTGCGTGTGCGTGTGCGTGACTGCGTGTATGGCATGTGTGTGTCACCATGTGCAGTCCATGTGTACATACATACATACGTGCGTGTAACGTGTAACGTGTAGCATGTGCATGTACGTGCGTAGGTATGCGTGAGCAAGTGCGCATGTTGCATTGTGTAGGTAGCGGGCCAAAAAAAAAAGATCCTTGTAGAAACCAGAAAAGAAAAACAAACCCCAAGAAAAAAATACCTAATGCAAAAAACGAAAAAATAAAAGATTAAAAAAAAATATATGAAATTCTCTACAAAGTGGGTTGTATACATTCGTGTTAGCTTGCCTGGTGGAAGCCAAGCTGGACCCACTTGTGCGAGAGGGCTGTTTTACACTTTTTTCTTCTTCGGAAGGGGGGCCAGGGGGGTCAGGGGGTAGGGGGGAGAAGGGAGAAGG